>NC_091197.1:29314995-29389995 GCF_040958095.1 Procambarus clarkii
CCCGCCGGGTACTTCACCCTGGTATACCTCTTTACACCCTACCATGCCAGAGTTATCCTCTCAGAGTTGACTGTTCTTCAGTCGATTCATGAGGACAAAGATGGCGCCGCCACCTCTTAATAATTTATGGCTTATAACCCGTCTTTAGGAAGTCGTCTTTAATAATTCCCAGATGGCCAAATCGCGACGTGATTCCGCGAGAGGCGGTCATTAGGTCAGGAGAGGCGGAGGGAGTGAGACGTCTCCTCTCTGCCTCCACGATATCTGAGTTTGTATTATATTAACACATTTAGGTACATCTGCACATTAGGTACAGTGTGTAACAGAACTATCTACGTGATACTAAAAGTCCCCATCACACAGGATGGTTAGTCATACAGGGCCATGTGTTCAGTAGCCTGCACTGGCAGACTCTGGGTGCAATATGAGGATATCTTCAAAAATACGAGAGTGAATAAAGTAATTGAAAAGCTCCAGGTACCTCATGCCAACGGGTCTGAATGGTCTAATAACTGGGCATTCGGTGATGTAGTGTGGGAGATCATGCCGCAGTTCCTGCTCACACAGTTTGCACCTGGAGTGCTCAGGATTTGGAGATCCGTCACCTGTAGCCACCTGCCACAGGTAACGGTAGCCACCTGCCACAGGTAATGGTAGCCACCTGCCACAGGTAACGGTAGCCACCTGCCACAGGTAACGGTAGCCACCTGCCACAGGTAACGGTAGCCACCAGCCACAGGTAACGGTAGCCACCAGCCACAGGTAATGGTAGCCACCTGCCACAGGTAACGGTAGCTACCTGCCACAGGTAACGGTAGCCACCTGCCACAGGTAACGGTAGCCACCTGCCACAAGTAACGGTAGCCACCTGCCACAGGTAACGGTAGCCACCAGCCACAGGTAACGGTAGCCACCTGCCACAGGTAACGGTAGCTACCTGCCACAGGTAACGGTAGCCACCAGCCACAGGTAACGGTAGCCACCTGCCACAGGTAACGGTAGCTACCTGCCACAGGTAACGGTAGCCACCTGCCACAGGTAACGGTAACTCAACCTGATCCTGGCAACCACTGTGTCGTACAGTCTAGTGGACGTTTTGTGCTGCCCATATACATAGGTTTCAGATCTGAACAAATCATAGCTTTTATACTGGTGCTTTCAGGTCGTTGGGAGTCAGTAATTTCTCTCCTATTAGACCTGAGTGTTTGGAACAATATAGTTTTGACAGCAGAGATGGGGATATCTAGATCTAATTCAACTTTATCTTTGTTACTCACTAATTTGGCTGCAATGTCTGTCTCATTATGATGGGTTATAATTTATGTGTGATGGTATCCATACAAAGGAGATTCGAAACCCTTTGCTCTGTGCAGCAATTAGGTCATTTATAATTGGTAGTAAGAGGCTCTTGCTGTCGATCTTCCAGGAGAAGTTTTCGATTGCTTGAAGATCAGACTTTTAATCACAAAAGATTATTCCTCCTCCAATGTTTTTTTTAATGTACTGGTAGCTAGTTGTAGTGCCGCTAGTTCTGCTTGTGTGGAGGTCCGCCAGTTGTTTAACCTGACACTGACAGTCTTTGTGCAAATATTATTTCTATAAAACCTACATGCTGCTGCAGTCCGTCCAGTAGAAGGTTGGTCTGAGCCGTCGGTGTAGACACAGTGAGATCTTAAGTGTTCGACATTTTTTTATTATTATTAATACATGAGGTACACCAGCATTAGTGCAGCTACCCTAGACTATATGAAGTGGAGTACAGTGTGTCAAAAAAGCTAACTAGGTGATGCTAAAAAATCCCCATCACACAGGATGGCTAGTCATACAGAGGCATGTGATAAGCGGTCTGCACTGGCAGACTCCAAAAGCATTTTGAGGATATCATCAACACAGGATTGAATAAGGTAGCAGTGGTAATAAAAGTCCCCATCTCGCAGGATGGTTAATCATACAGGGCTATATGTTTAGTAGCCTGCACTGGCAAATTTTGGGTACACTGTGAGGATATCTTCAAGAATACGAGAATGAATAAAGTAATTGCAAAGCTCCAGGTACCTCATGCCAACTGGTCTGAAAAGTCTATTCACTGGGCATTCGGTGATGTAGTGTGGGAGATCATGCCGGAGTTCCTGCTCACAGAGTTTGCAAATGGAGCGCTCAGGATTGGGAGATCCATCACCTGCAGCCACCTGCCACAGGTAACGGTAACCCAACCTGATCAAGTGTTCGACATGAGTAAAATATCATTTGTAAGTCTACGGTTATTAGGATCAGGATTTCACTAACATTCGTCCTTGAAACTTCTCCACTTTTTTTTTTTTTATTTTTTTTTTGAGATATATACAAGAGTTGTTACATTCTTATACAGCCACTAGTACGCGTAGCGTTTCAGGCAGGTCCCTGGAATACGATCCCCGCCGCGAAGAATCGTTGTTACATCCAAGTACACATTTTACTGTTGCGTAAAAACAGAAGCTACAGTTAAGGAATTGCGCCCAGTAAATCCTCCCCGGCCAGGATACGAACCCATGACAAAGCGCTCGCGGAACGCCAGGCGAGTGTCTTACCACTACGCCACGGAGACTATTAAAGACTTTCGTGAGTGAATGACGTGGTACTACCTTGAGTGCGGGTCACGGCCCTTTGACCGCCCCTGGCTACATTTACACCACTCAGAACTGAAGTTGGGCACTTACGCTTGAGTTCTTTTGATGGGACAAGTCCACTAACCATTCTGGGAGCACTGAACTCAAGTGGAAAGTCCATCACTGCTCTTAATTTCATCTGGTGTAATTAAAGTAATGACGTCACTGTCTGTCTAAAGCTTGCTCCCTGGCCGACTCCCTCGGTCAGCTGCTCTGAGCTATAATCAAGTGTCCAAAGCCAGGGACACTGGACACTTCCTTAGCCTCTCTGGCCAGCTGGCAGTAGTAGAGGCCACAGCTGTCCAATCATGGCCCCATTGTCCCCCCTCGCGCCATAAACTGAGCCTGCTGCTGCTCTTGAAATTATAAATTAAATTCTTTAAATCCGTCCTGTTAGTCCAGAAGGGCCCACACACGAGCACAGTAATCATGGAGGGCCCCACACATGAGCACAGTAATCATGGAGGGCCCACACATGAGCACAGTAATCATGGAGGGCCCATACCTGAGCACAGTAATCATGGAGGGCCCACACATGAGCACAGTAATCATGGAGGGCCCACACATGAGCACAGTAATCATGGAGGGCCCACACATGAGCACAGTAATCATGGAGGGCCCATACCTGTGCACAGTAATCATGGAGGGCCTACACATGAGCACAGTAATCACGGAGGGCCCCACACATGAGCACAGTAATCATGGAGGGCCCACACATGAGCACAGTAATCATGGAGGGCCCACACATGAGCACAGTAATCATGGAGGGCCCATACCTGTGCACAGTAATCATGGAGGGCCTACACATGAGCACAGTAATCACGGAGGGCCCCACACATGAGCACAGTAATCATGGAGGGCCCACACATGAGCACAGTAATCATAGAGGGCCCACACATGAGCACAGTAATCACGGAGGGCCCCACACATGAGCACAGTAATCATGGAGGGCCCACACATGAGCACAGTAATCATGGAGGGCCCCACACATGAGCACAGTAATCATGGAGGGCCCACACATGAGCACAGTAATCATGGAGGGCCCATACCTGTGCACAGTAATCATGGAGGGCCCATACCTGAGCACAGTAATCATGGAGGGCCCATACCTGTGCACAGTAATCATGGAGGGCCCATACCTGAGCACAGTAATCATGGAGGGCCCATACCTGTGCACAGTAATCATGGAGGGCCTACACATGAGCACAGTAATCATGGAGGGCCCACACAGGAGCACAGTAATCATGGAGGGCCCACACATGAGCACAGTAATCATTGAGGGCCCATACCTGTGCATAATAATCATGGAGGGCCCATACCTGAGCACAGTAATCATGGAGGGCCCATACCTGAGCACAGTAATCATGGAGGGCCCACACATGAGCACAGTAATCATGGAGGGCCCACACATGAGCACAGTAATCATGGAGGGCCCACACATGAGCACAGTAATCATGGAGGGCCCATACCTGTGCACAGTAATCATGGAGGGCCTACACATGAGCACAGTAATCACGGAGGGCCCCACACATGAGCACAGTAATCATGGAGGGCCCACACATGACCACAGTAATCATGGAGGGCCCACACATGAGCACAGTAATCATGGAGGGCCCATACCTGTGCACAGTAATCATGGAGGGCCTACACATGAGCACAGTAATCACGGAGGGCCCCACACATGAGCACAGTAATCATGGAGGGCCCACACATGAGCACAGTAATCATAGAGGGCCCACACATGAGCACAGTAATCACGGAGGGCCCCACACATGAGCACAGTAATCATGGAGGGCCCACACATGAGCACAGTAATCATGGAGGGCCCCACACATGAGCACAGTAATCATGGAGGGCCCACACATGAGCACAGTAATCATGGAGGGCCTACACATGAGCACAGTAATCATGGAGGGCCCACACATGAGCACAGTAATTATGGAGGGCCCACACATGAGCACAGTAATCATGGAGGGCCTACACATGAGCACAGTAATTATGGAGGGCCTACACATGAGCACAGTAATCATGGAGGGCCCCACACATGAGCACAGTAATCATGGATGGCCTACACATGAGCACAGTAATTATGGAGGGCCCACACATGAGCACAGTAATCATGGAGGGCCTACACATGAGCACAGTAATTATGGAGGGGCCACATATGTGCACAGTTATCATGGAGGGCCCCACACATGAGCACAGTAATTATGGAGGGGCCACATATGTGCACAGTTATCATGGAGGGCCCCACATATGAGCACAGTAATTATGGAGGGGCTACATATGTGCACAGTTATCATGGAGGGCCCATACCTGAGCACAGTAATCATGGAGGGCCCACACATGACCACAGTAATCACGGAGGGCCCACACATGAGCACAGTAATCATGGAGGGCCCACACATGAGCACAGTAATCATGGAGGCCCCACACATGAGCACAGTAATCATGGAGGGCCGACACATGAGCACAGTAATCATGGAGGGCCCACACATGAGCACAGTAATCATGGAGGGCCCACACATGAGCACAGTAATCATGGAGGGCCCACACATGAGCACAGTAATCATGGAGGGCCCACACATGAGCACAGTAATCATGGAGGGCCCACACATGAGCACAGTAATCATGGAGGGCCCACACATGAGCACAGTTATCATGGAGGGCCTACACATGAGCACAGTAATCATGGAGGGCCCACACATGAGCACAGTAATCATGGAGGGCCTACACATGAGCACAGTAATCATGGAGGGCCCCACACATGAGCACAGTAATTATGGAGGGGCCACATATGTGCACAGTTATCATGGAGGGCCCACACATGAGCACAGTAATCATGGAGGGCCTACACATGAGCACAGTAATCATGGAGGGCCCACACATGAGCACAGTAATCATGAAGGGCCCACACATGAGCACAGTAATCATGGAGGGCCCCACACATGAGCACAGTAATCATGGAGGGCCCACACATGAGCACAGTAATCATGGAGGGCCCATACCTGTGCACAGTAATCATGGAGGGCCCATACCTGAGCACAGTAATCATGGAGGGCCCATACCTGTGCACAGTAATCATGGAGGGCCCATACCTGAGCACAGTAATCATGGAGGGCCCATACCTGTGCACAGTAATCATGGAGGGCCTACACATGAGCACAGTAATCATGGAGGGCCCACACAGGAGCACAGTAATCATGGAGGGCCCACACATGAGCACAGTAATCATTGAGGGCCCATACCTGTGCACAGTAATCATGGAGGGCCCATACCTGAGCACAGTAATCATGGAGGGCCCATACCTGTGCACAGTAATCATGGAGGGCCCACACATGAGCACAGTAATCATGGAGGGCCCATACCTGAGCACAGTAATCATGGAGGGCCCATAACTGTGCACAGTAATCATGGAGGGCCCACACATGAGCACAGTAATCATGGAGGGCCCACACATGAGCACAGTAATCATGGAGGGCCCACACATGAGCACAGTAATCATGGAGGGCCCATACCTGTGCACAGTAATCATGGAGGGCCCACACATGAGCACAGTAATCATGGAGGGCCCCACACATGAGCACAGTAATCATGGAGGGGCCCACACATGAGCACAGTAATCATGGAGGGCCCACACATGAGCACAGTTATCATGGAGGGCCTACACATGAGCACAGTAATCATGGAGGGCCCACACATGAGCACAGTAATCATGGAGGGCCTACACATGAGCACAGTAATCATGGAGGGCCCCACACATGAGCACAGTAATTATGGAGGGGCCACATATGTGCACAGTTATCATGGAGGGCCCACACATGAGCACAGTAATCATGGAGGGCCTACACATGAGCACAGTAATCATGGAGGGCCCACACATGAGCACAGTAATCATGAAGGGCCCACACATGAGCACAGTAATCATGGAGGGCCCCACACATGAGCACAGTAATCATGGAGGGCCCACACATGAGCACAGTAATCATGGAGGGCCCATACCTGTGCACAGTAATCATGGAGGACCCATACCTGAGCACAGTAATCATGGAGGGCCCATACCTGTGCACAGTAATCATGGAGGGCCCATACCTGAGCACAGTAATCATGGAGGGCCCATACCTGTGCACAGTAATCATGGAGGGCCTACACATGAGCACAGTAATCATGGAGGGCCCACACAGGAGCACAGTAATCATGGAGGGCCCACACATGAGCACAGTAATCATTGAGGGCCCATACCTGTGCACAGTAATCATGGAGGGCCCATACCTGAGCACAGTAATCATGGAGGGCCCATACCTGTGCACAGTAATCATGGAGGGCCCACACATGAGCACAGTAATCATGGAGGGCCCATACCTGAGCACAGTAATCATGGAGGGCCCATACCTGTGCACAGTAATCATGGAGGGCCCACACATGAGCACAGTAATCATGGAGGGCCCACACATGAGCACAGTAATCATGGAGGGCCCACACATGAGCACAGTAATCATGGAGGGCCCATACCTGTGCACAGTAATCATGGAGGGCCCATACCTGTGCACAGTAATCATGGAGGGCCCATACCTGTGCACAGTAATCATGGAGGGCCCACACATGAGCACAGTAATCATGGAGGGCCCCACACATGAGCACAGTAATCATGGAGGGGCCCACACATGAGCACAGTAATCATGGAGGGCCCACACATGAGCACAGTAATCATGGAGGGCCCATACCTGTGCACAGTAATCATGGAGGGCCCATACCTGTGCACAGTAATCATGGAGGGCCCATACCTGTGCACAGTAATCATGGAGGGCCCATACCTGTGCACAGTAATCATGGAGGGGCCACACATGAGCACAGTAATCATGGAGGGCCCATACCTGTGCACAGTAATCATGGAGGGCCCATACCTGTGCACAGTAATCATGGAGGGCCCATACCTGTGCACAGTAATCATGGAGGGGCCACACATGAGCACAGTAATCATGGAGGGCCCATACCTGTGCACAGTAATCATGGAGGGCCCACACATGAGCACAGTAATCATGGAGGGCCCACACATGAGCACAGTAATCATGGAGGGCCCACACATGAGCACAGTAATCATGGAGGGCCCATACCTGTGCACAGTAATCATGGAGGGTCCATACCTGTGCACAGTAATCATGGAGGGCCCATACCTGTGCACAGTAATCATGGAGGGCCCCACACATGAGCACAGTAATCATGGAGGGGCCCACACATGAGCACAGTAATCATGGAGGGCCCACACATGAGCACAGTAATCATGGAGGGCCCATACCTGTGCACAGTAATCATGGAGGGCCCATACCTGTGCACAGTAATCATGGAGGGGCCCACACATGAGCACAGTAATCATGGAGGGCCCCACACATGAACACAATAATCATGGAGGGCCCACACATGAGCACAGTAATCATGGAGGGCCCACACATGAGCACAGTAATCATGGAGGGCCCCACACATGAGCACAGTAATCATGGAGGGCCCACACATGAGCACAGTAATCATGGAGGGCCCACACATGAGCACAGTAATCATGGAGCGCCCCACACATGAGCACAGTAATCATGGAGGGCCCACACATGAGCACAGTAATCATGGAGGGCCCATACCTGTGCACAGTAATCATGGAGGGCCCATACCTGAGCACAGTAATCATGGAGGGCCCATACCTGTGCACAGTAATCATGGAGGGCCCATACCTGAGCACAGTAATCATGGAGGGCCCATACCTGTGCACAGTAATCATGGAGGGCCTACACATGAGCACAATAATCATGGAGGGCCCACACAGGAGCACAGTAATCATGGAGGGCCCACACATGAGCACAGTAATCATTGAGGGCCCATACCTGTGCACAGTAATCATGGAGGGCCCATACCTGAGCACAGTAATCATGGAGGGCCCATACCTGTGCACAGTAATCATGGAGGGCCCACACATGAGCACAGTAATCATGGAGGGCCCATACCTGAGCACAGTAATCATGGAGGGCCCATACCTGTGCACAGTAATCATGGAGGGCCCACACATGAGCACAGTAATCATGGAGGGCCCACACATGAGCACAGTAATCATGGAGGGCCCACACATGAGCACAGTAATCATGGAGGGCCCATACCTGTGCACAGTAATCATGGAGGGCCCATACCTGAGCACAGTAATCATGGAGGGCCCATACCTGTGCACAGTAATCATGGAGGGCCCACACATGAGCACAGTAATCATGGAGGGCCCCACACATGAGCACAGTAATCATGGAGGGGCCCACACATGAGCACAGTAATCATGGAGGGCCCACACATGAGCACAGTAATCATGGAGGGCCCATACCTGTGCACAGTAATCATGGAGGGCCCATACCTGTGCACAGTAATCATGGAGGGCCCATACCTGTGCACAGTAATCATGGAGGGCCCATACCTGTGCACAGTAATCATGGAGGGGCCACACATGAGCACAGTAATCATGGAGGGCCCATACCTGTGCACAGTAATCATGAAGGGCCCATACCTGTGCACAGTAATCATGGAGGGCCCATACCTGTGCACAGTAATCATGGAGGGGCCACACATGAGCACAGTAATCATGGAGGGCCCATACCTGTGCACAGTAATCATGGAGGGCCCACACATGAGCACAGTAATCATGGAGGGCCCACACATGAGCACAGTAATCATGGAGGGCCCAAACATGAGCACAGTAATCATGGAGGGCCCATACCTGTGCACAGTAATCATGGAGGGCCCATACCTGTGCACAGTAATCATGGAGGGCCCATACCTGTGCACAGTAATCATGGAGGGCCCACACATGAGCACAGTAATCATGGAGGGCCCCACACATGAGCACAGTAATCATGGAGGGGCCCACACATGAGCACAGTAATCATGGAGGGCCCACACATGAGCACAGTAATCATGGAGGGCCCATACCTGTGCACAGTAATCATGGAGGGCCCATACCTGTGCACAGTAATCATGGAGGGGCCCACACATGAGCACAGTAATCATGGAGGGCCCCACACATGAGCACAGTAATCATGGAGGGCCCCACACATGAGCACAGTAATCATCGAGGGCCCACACATGAGCACAGTAATCATGGAGGGCCCATACCTGTGCACAGTAATCATGGAGGGCCCACACATGAGCACAGTAATCATGGAGGGCCCATACCTGTGCACAGTAATCATGGAGGGCCCCACACATGAGCACAGTAATTATGGAGGGCCTACACATGAGCACAGTAATCATGGAGGGCCCACACATGAGCACAGTAATCATGGAGGGCCCATACCTGTGCACAGTAATCATGGAGGGCCCACACATGAGCACAGTAATCATGGAGGGCCCCACACATGAGCACAGTAATCATGGAGGGCCTACACATGAGCACAGTAATCATGGAGGGCCCACACATGAGCACAGTAATCATGGATGGCCCATACCTGTGCACAGTAATCATGGAGGGCCCATACCTGTGCACAGTAATCATGGAGGGCCCACACATGAGCACAGTAATCATGGAGGGCCCCACACATGAGCACAGTAATCGTGGAGGGCCTACACATGAGCACAGTAATCATGGAGGGCCTACACATGAGCACAGTAATCATGGAGGGCCCACACATGAGCACAGTAATCATGGAGGGCCCATTCCTGTGCACAGTAATCATGGAGGGGCCCACACACCTGAAAAGCACAGTACAAGATCTCTAATATGCTGTGCCTGTTAGAAACAAGTAACCAAAGACAACCTAAGTGTATATACCATTTTATGTGTACTGTCGGCTCTTTGACCATTTAGTACTGTGTCGTTCAATGTTAATTTGGTTGACAGACACACGGAGTGACTCTGTGCTCCTTCACACCAGGAAAATTGCCAGTTTCTCTCTGCCACAGAGAGAAATTTCTCAGAGAGAAATTTTCAGCATTTTGGGCCTGAAATCGTCTCGATTAACTACTTTGGCAAACTGCTTGCTCAAGTTAAAATATTTTGCAAACCTTTGCTTTCTGAACAACTTTCTGTTACCAGTGTTTAAAAACATTTTTCATAAGAGTTGAATAAAGTAATGGGTGTAAAGAGGAGTGAGTGTGTGTGTGTGTCAGCGCCCAGTGCATCTTCCTTCACCTTTTCTCGCCAGAATTTTTACAAGCGAAATGAATATTTTTCATGCAGGAGCGTGTGTGTGGTGTTAGACTCGGGGCGCTCATGAGAGCTGAATTTCTTATGAGGGCTTCTCTTGCCTCAGCGTCCGTGAGGAGAGATGATTGTTCTCAGGGTCACCACAAGGGAAGGGGCAATGTTGGTGATTGTTATGATGTAGTCAGTATATAGGTGTGGGTTTGTTTCCTGGGGTCAGGTGTGGGTTTGTTTCCTGGGGTCAGGTGTGGGTTTGTTTCCTGGGGTAAAGTGTGGGTTTGTTTCCTGGGGTCAGGTGTGGGTTTGTTTCCTGGGGTCAGGTGTGGGTTTGTTTCCTAGGGTCAGGGTGGGGGTTTGTTTCCTGGGGTCAGGTGTGGGTTTGTTTCCTGGGGTCAGGGTGGGGGTTTGTTTCCTGGGGTCAGGTGTGGGTTTGTTTCCTGGGGTCAGGGTGGGGGTTTGTTTCCTGGGGTCAGGGTGGGGGTTTGTTTCCTGGGGTAAAGTGTGGGTTTGTTTCCTGGGGTCAGGTGTGGGTTTGTTTCCTGGGGTCAGGGTGGGGGTTTGTTTCCTGGGGTCAGGTGTGGGTTTGATTCCTGGGGTCAGGGTGGGGGTTTGTTTCCTGGGGTAAAGTGTGGGTTTGTTTCCTGGGGTCAGGTGTGGGTTTGTTTCCTAGGGTCAGGGTGGGGGTTTGTTTCCTGGGGTCAGATGTGGGTTTGTTTCCTGGGGTCAGGTGTGGGTTTGTTTCCTGGGGTCAGGGTGGGGGTTTGTTTCCTGGGGTCAGGGTGGGGGTTTGTTTCCTGGGGTAAAGTGTGGGTTTGTTTCCTGGGGTCAGGTGTGGGTTTGTTTCCTGGGGTCAGGGTGGGGGTTTGTTTCCTGGGGTCAGGTGTGGGTTTGATTCCTGGGGTCAGGGTGGGGGTTTGTTTCCTGGGGTAAAGTGTGGGTTTGTTTCCTGGGGTCAGGTGTGGGTTTGTTTCCTAGGGTCAGGGTGGGGGAAAGTTTCCTGGGGTCAGGTGTGGGTTTGTTTCCTGGGGTCAGGTGTGGGTTTGTTTCCTGGGGTAAGGGTGAGGGTTTGTTTCCTGGGGTCAGGTGTGGGTTTGTTTCCTGGGGTCAGGTGGGGGTTTGTTTCCTGGGGTCAGGGTGGGGGTTATCTCCTGGGGTCAGGGTGGGGGTTGTCTCCTGGGGTCAGGTGTGGGTTTGTTTCCTGGGGTCAGGGTGGGGGTTTGTTTCCTGGGGTCAGGTGTGGGTTTGTTTCCTGGGGTCAGGGTGGGGGTTATCTCCTGGGGTCAGGGTGGGGGTTGTCTCCTGGGGTCAGGTGTGGGTTTGTTTCCTGGGGTCAGGGTGGGGGTTTGTTTCCTGGGGTCAGGTGTGGGTTTGTTTCCTGGGGTCAGGTGTGGGTTTGTTTCCTGGGGTCAGGCGTGGGTTTGTTTTCTGGGGACAGGTGTGGGTTTGTTTCCTGGGGTCAGGGTGGGGGTTGTCTCCTGGGGTCAGGTGTGGGTTTGTTTCCTGGGGTCAGGGTAGGGGTTGTCTCCTGGGGTCAGGTGTGGGTTTGTTTCCTGGGGTCAGGGTGGGGGTTGTCTCCTGGGGTCAGGTGTGGGTTTGTTTCCTGGGGTCAGGGTGGGGGTTGTCTCCTGGGGTCAGGTGTGGGTTTGTTTCCTGGGGTCAGGGTGGGGGTTGTCTCCTGGGATCAGGTGTGGGTTTGTTTTCTGGGGTCAGGGTGGGGGTCTGTCTCCTGGGGTCAGGGGGTTTGTCTCCTGGGGTCAGGGGGGGTTGTCTCCTGGGGTCAGGGGGGTCTGTCTCCTGGGGTCAGGTGTGGGTTTGTTTCCTGGGGTCAGGGTGGGGATTGTCTCCTGGGGTCAGGGGGGTCTGTCTCCTGGGGTCAGGTGTGGGTTTGTTTCCTTGGGTCAGGGTAGGGGTTGTCTCCTGGGGTCAGGGGAGTCTGTCTCCTGGGGTCAGGTGTGGGTTTGTTTCCTGGGGTCAGGGTGGGGGGTTGTCTCCTGGGGTCAGGGGGTCTGTCTCCTGGGGTTAGGTGTGGGTTTGTTTCCTGGGGTCAGGTGTGGGTTTGTTTCCTGGGGTCAGGGTGGGGGTTGTCTCCTGGGGTCAGGGGGGTCTGTCTCCTGGGGTCAGGTGTGGGTTTGTTTCCTGGGGTCAGGTGTGGGTTTGTTTCCTGGGGTCAGGGTGGGGGGTTGTCTCCTGGGGTCAGGGGGTCTGTCTCCTGGGGTCAGGTGTGGGTTTGTTTCCTGGGGTCAGGTGTGGGTTTGTTTCCTGGGGTCAGGGTGGGGGTTGTCTCCTGGGGTCAGGGGGGTCTGTCTCCTGGGGTCAGGTGTGGGTTTGTTTCCAGGGGTCAGGTGTGGGTTTGTTTCCTGGGGTCAGGGTGGGGGTTGTCTCCTGGGGTCAGGGGGTCTGTCTCCTGGGGTCAGGAGTGGGTTTGTTTCCTGGGGTCAGGTGTGGGTTTGTTTCCTGGGGTCAGGGTGGGGGTTGTCTCCTGGGGTCAGGGGGGTCTGTCTCCTGGGGTCAGGTGTGGGTTTGTTTCCTGGGGTCAGGTGTGGGTTTGTTTCCTGGGGTCAGGGTGGGGGTTGTCTCCTGGGGTCAGGGGGGTCTGTCTCCTGGGGTCAGGTGTGGGTTTGTTTCCTGGGGTCAGGTGTGGGTTTGTCTCCTGGGGTCAGGTGGGGGTTTGTCTCCTGGGGTCAGGGTGGGGGTTTGTCTCCTGGGGTCAGGGTGGGGGTTTGTCTCCTGGGGTCAGGGTTGGGTTTGTTTCCTGGGGTCAGGGTGGGGGTTTGTTTCCTGGGGTCAGGGTGGGGGTTTGTCTGTTGGGGTCAGGGTGGGGGTTTGTCTCCTGGGGTCAGGGTGGGGGTTTGTCTCCTGGGGTCAGCGTGGGGGTTGTCTCCTGGGGTCAGGGTGGGGGTTGTCTCCTGGGGTCATTTGTGGCCCGCCTGAGGAAGGTCTCAGTACAAGAAGAAGTGCTGGGAAGTCTTGGGGCTGAGAGAGTCTGTCAAGTGTGGGGGGCGTGTGGTAGTCTTGACGGCGGCGTGTGGTAGGCTTGACGGCGGCGTGTGGTAGTCTTGACGGCGGCGTGTGGTAGGCTTGACGGCGGCGTGTGGTAGTCTTGACGGCGGCGTGTGGTAGGCTTGACGGCGGCGTGTGGTAGGCTTGACGGCGGCGTGTGGTAGGCTTCACGGCGGCGTGTGGTAGGCTTCACGGCGGCGTGTGGTAGGCTTGACGGCGGCGTGTGGTAGGCTTGACGGCGGCGTGTGGTAGGCTTCACGGCGGCGTGTGGTAGGCTTCACGGCGGCGTGTGGTAGGCTTGACGGCGGCGTGTGGTAGGCTTGACGGCGGCGTGTGGTAGTCTTGACGGCGGCGTGTGGTAGGCTTGACGGCGGCGTGTGGTAGGCTTGACGGCGGCGTGTGGTAGGCTTGACGGCGGCGTGTGGTAGGCTTCACGGCGGCGTGTGGTAGGCTTGACGGCGGCGTGTGGTAGGCTTGACGGCGGCGTGTGGTAGGCTTGACGGCGGCGTGTGGTAGGCTTCACGGCGGCGTGTGGTAGGCTTGACGGCGGCGTGTGGTAGGCTTGACGGCGGCGTGTGGTAGTCTTGACGGCGGCGTGTGGTAGGCTTGACGGCGGCGTGTGGTAGGCTTGACGGCGGCGTGTGGTAGGCTTGACGGCGGCGTGTGGTAGGCTTGACGGCGGCGTGTGGTAGGCTTGACGGCGGCGTGTGGTAGTCTTGACGGCGGCGTGTGGTAGTCTTGACGGCGGCGTGTGGTAGGCTTGACGGCGGCGTGTGGTAGGCTTGACGGCGGCGTGTGGTAGTCTTGACGGCGGCGTGTGGTAGGCTTGACGGCGGCGTGTGGTAGGCTTGACGGCGGCGTGTGGTAGTCTTGACGGCGGCGTGTGGTAGTCTTGACGGCGGCGTGTGGTAGTCTTGACGGCGGCGTGTGGTAGGCTTGACGGCGGCGTGTGGTAGGCTTGACGGCGGCGTGTGGTAGTCTTGACGGCGGCGTGTGGTAGGCTTGACGGCGGCGTGTGGTAGGCTTGACGGCGGCGTGTGGTAGTCTTGACGGCGGCGTGTGGTAGTCTTGACGGCGGCGTGTGGTAGGCTTGACGGCGGCGTGTGGTAGTCTTGACGGCGGCGTGTGGTAGTCTTGACGGCGGCGTGTGGTAGGCTTGACGGCGGCGTGTGGTAGTCTTGACGGCGGCGTGTGGTAGGCTTGACGGCGGCGTGTGGTAGGCTTGACGGCGGCGTGTGGTAGGCTTGACGGCGGCGTGTGGTAGGCTTGACGGCGGCGTGTGGTAGTCTTGACGGCGGCGTGTGGTAGGCTTGACGGCGGCGTGTGGTAGTCTTGACGGCGGCGTGTGGTAGGCTTGACGGCGGCGTGTGGTAGGCTTGATGGCGGCGTGTGGTAGGCTTGACGGCGGCGTGTGGTAGTCTTGACGGCGGCGTGTGGTAGTCTTGACGGCGGCGTGTGGTAGGCTTGACGGCGGCGTGTGGTAGGCTTGATGGCGGCGTGTGGTAGGCTTGACGGCGGCGTGTGGTAGGCTTGACGGCGGCGTGTGGTAGGCTTGACGGCGGCGTGTGGTAGGCTTGATGGCGGCGTGTGGTAGGCTTGACGGCGGCGTGTGGTAGGCTTGACGGCGGCGTGTGGTAGGCTTGACGGCGGCGTGTGGTAGTCTTGACGGCGGCGTGTGGTAGGCTTGACGGCGGCGTGTGGTAGTCTTGACGGCGGCGTGTGGTAGGCTTGACGGCGGCGTGTGGTAGGCTTGATGGCGGCGTGTGGTAGTCTTGACGGCGGCGTGTGGTAGGCTTGACGGCGGCGTGTGGTAGGCTTGACGGCGGCGTGTGGTAGTCTTGACGGCGGCGTGTGGTAGTCTTGACGGCGGCGTGTGGTAGTCTTGACGGCGGCGTGTGGTAGGCTTGACGGCGGCGTGTGGTAGGCTTGACGGCGGCGTGTGGTAGGCTTGACGGCGGCGTGTGGTAGGCTTGACGGCGGCCATAAAGGCAGTTACGAGCAATAATGTTGGTGGTTATGACGTCACGGGTCCAGGTTCCCGCCAGCCTCGCCACAAATCTCTCATTCCTTGTCAACGGTGTCTCTTGTTAGCCCCTTTGTGGGGGGGGTGGGGGTGTGGGGGTGTGTGGGGGGTGTGGGGGTGTGGGGGTGTAGGGGGTGTGGGGGGTGTGGGGGGTGTGGGGGTGTGTGGGGGTGTGTGGGGGTGTGTGGGGTGTGTGGGGGTGTGGGGGGTGTGGGGGGTGTGGGGGGTGTGGGGGTGTAGGGGCGTGGGGGGTGTGGGGGTGTAGGGGCGTGGGGGGTGTGGGGGTGTAGGGGGGTGTCGGGGGTGTGGGGGTGTGGGGGGTGTGGGGGTGTTGGGGGTGGGGGGTGGGGGTGTGAGGGGTGTGGGGGGGGGTTTGGCTGAACACACACACACACACATTGGCGCCTGACAGCTGAGAGGACAGCGTTTCGGTCTCGGTTTCCAGAGGTTCTGGGTTCGATCCCCGGTGGAGGCGGAAACAAATGGGCAGAGTTTCTTTTACCCAGATGCACCTGCTCACCTAGCAGTACACGGTACCTGGGAATTAGACTGCTGCTACGGGCTTCTGCCTGTGTGTGTGTGTTAAAAAATCAGTATTAATTGATTGACTGTTGTTCACTTGAGACAGTTAAACAAGTCCCAGCTGTGTCTGGGTACAAGTGACGGGATGAACAACCCAGCGGGTTTTCTTCCTATTGGGGAGTGTTGTACATGCTGCTATGGCGGTGTGTCCACTCACAGGATGAGTGGCGCTGCACAATACTGTCACTATGGCGGTGTGTCCACTCACAGGATGAGTGGCGCTGCACAATACTGTCACTATGGCGGTGTGTCCACTCACAGGATGAGTGGCGCTGCCCAATACTGTCACTATGGCGGTGTGTCCACTCACAGGATGAGTGGCGCTGCCCAATACTGTCACTATGGTGGTGTGTCCACTCACAGGATGAGTGGCGCTGCCCAATACTGTCACTATGGCGGTGTGTCCACTCACAGGATGAGTGGCGCTGCACAATACTGTCACTATGGCGGTGTGTCCACTCACAGGATGAGTGACGCTGCCCAATACTGTCACTATGGCGGTGTGTCCACTCACAGGATGAGTGGCGCTGCACAATACTGTCACTATGGCGGTGTGTCCACTCACAGGATGAGTGGCGCTGCACAATACTGTCACTATGGCGGTGTGTCCACTCACAGGATGAGTGGCGCTGCACAATACTGTCACTATGGCGGTGTGTCCACTCACAGGATGAGTGGCGCTGCACAATACTGTCACTATGGCGGTGTGTCCACTCACAGGATGAGTGGCGCTGCACAATACTGTCACTATGGCGGTGTGTCCACTCACAGGATGAGTGACGCTGCCCAATACTGTCACTATAGCGGTGTGTCCACTCACAGGATGAGTGGCGCTGCACAATACTGTCACTATAGCGGTGTGTCCACTCGCCTCTCGGGGCAAAATGATAAAAAAAAATTGAGAGGCGGGCCCAAAGAGCCAGAGCTCAACCTCCGTAAGCACAACTAGACGAGTACACTGCTGCTGCTGCTGCCGCTGCTGCTGCTGCCGCTGCTGCTGCTGCTGCTGCTGCTGCTGCTGCTGCTGCTGCTGCTGCCGCTGCTGCTGCTGCTGCTGCTGCTGCTGCTGCTGCTGCTGCTCCAGGATAACAACTCGTGGACCCTTCTAATTAAATAGCAGGAAAAACCCGCATGTGGTGGGAGTAGGGATTGTGGTGTCATTACCGGCGAGGCCCTGAAGCTTGACCCGGTCTAAACTGACTGTTTCTCCCAGTCTCGTCCCCTCGGGCCTCCCCCCCCCCACACACACACAGTTAACTGTCACTGCTCTTGGCACAGTTATCCTGGCTACCTGACTTGTTATTTAGCAGTTACTTGAGGCAATAACCGTTCCTGGTCAGTTACAAAACACACATTAACTGTCAATGGTCATGTCGAGACATCCCCCCCCCCTCCCATACAAGCGGCAAGATGTCATAACCTCCTGATACACACCATCGCTGGCCAACCATAGCCAAGTTTCAATACGTGTCTTGGATTAAGTGGAAAAGGCTGGTAAAACAAAGCCAGTTTACTGAGACATATAAAACAGGTCACCGTAAGACAATGAGAAACTAAGGTCTCTACAACCGATACTCTAGTAACAACAAGGAGCTTAAACACAGCTCTCGTGATCATTAACAAGCATTACTTGTACACACTTGGGACTGGCAGACACCAGGCTCCCACCCGGCACAGCGGTACACTTGGGACTGGCAGACACCAGGCTCCCACCCGGCACAGCGGTACACTTGGGACTGGCAGACACCAGGCTCCCACCCGGCACAGCGGTACACTTGGGACTAGCAGACACCAGGCTCCCACCCGGCACAGCGGTACACTTGGGACTAGCAGACACCAGGCTCCCACCCGGCACAGCGGTACACTTGGGACTAGCAGACACCAGGCTCCCACCCGGCACAGCGGTACACTTGGGACTGGCAGACACCAGGCTCCCACCCGGCACAGTGGTACACTTGGGACTGGCAGACACCAGGCTCCCACCCGGCACAGCGGTACACTTGGGACTGGCAGACACCAGGCTCCCACCCGGCACAGCGGTACACTTGGGACTGGCAGACACCAGGCTCCCACCCGGCACAGTGGTACACTTGGGACTAGCAGACACCAGGCTCCCACACGGCACAGTGGTACACTTGGGACTGGCAGACACCAGGCTCCCACCCGGCACAGCGGTACACTTGGGACTGGCAGACACCAGGCTCCCACCCGGCACAGTGGTACACTTGGGACTGGCAGACACCAGGTTCCCACCCGGCACAGCGGTACACTTGGGACTGGCAGACACCAGGCTCCCACCCGGCACAGCGGTACACTTGGGACTGGCAGACACCAGGCTCCCACCCGGCACAGCGGTACACTTGGGACTGGCAGACACCAGGCTCCCACCCGGCACAGTGGTACACTTGGGACTAGCAGACACCAGGCTCCCACCCGGCACAGTGGTACACTTGGGACTGGCAGACACCAGGCTCCCACCCGGCACAGCGGTACACTTGGGACTGGCAGACACCAGGCTCCCACCCGGCACAGTGGTACACTTGGGACTGGCAGACACCAGGCTCCCACCCGGCACAGTGGTACACTTGGGACTGGCAGACACCAGGCTCCCACCCGGCACAGTGGTACACTTGGGACTGGCAGACACCAGGCTCCCACCCGGCACAGTGGTACACTTGGGACTAGCAGACACCAGGCTCCCACCCGGCACAGCGGTACACTTGGGACTGGCAGACACCAGGCTCCCACCCGGCACAGTGGTACACTTGGGACTGGCAGACACCAGGCTCCCACCCGGCACAGTGGTACACTTGGGACTAGCAGACACCAGGCTCCCACCCGGCACAGTGGTACACTTGGGACTGGCAGACACCAGGCTCCCACCCGGCACAGTGGTACACTTGGGACTGGCAGACACCAGGCTCCCACCCGGCACAGCGGTACACTTGGGACTGGCAGACACCAGGCTCCCACCCGGCACAGTGGTACACTTGGGACTGGCAGACACCAGGCTCCCACCCGGCACAGCGGTACACTTGGGACTGGCAGACACCAGGCTCCCACCCGGCACAGCGGTACACTTGGGACTGGCAGACACCAGGCTCCCACCCGGCACAGTGGTACACTTGGGACTAGCAGACACCAGGCTCCCACCCGGCACAGTG
This sequence comes from Procambarus clarkii, assembly GCF_040958095.1. Lineage (NCBI taxonomy): Eukaryota > Metazoa > Arthropoda > Malacostraca > Decapoda > Cambaridae > Procambarus > Procambarus clarkii. The sequence continues at coordinate 29,334,574 of NC_091197.1, forward strand.
GTACACTTGGGACTGGCAGACACCAGGCTCCCACCCGGCACAGTGGTACACTTGGGACTGGCAGACACCAGGCTCCCACCCAGCACAGTGGTACACTTGGGACTGGCAGACACCAGGCTCCCACCCGGCACAGCGGTACGCTTGGGACTGGCAGACACCAGGCTCCCACCCGGCACAGCGGTACACTTGGGACTGGCAGACACCAGGCTCCCACCCGGCACAGTGGTACACTTGGGACTGGCAGACACCAGGCTCCCACCCGGCACAGTGGTACACTAGGGACTGGCAGACACCAGGCTCCCACCCGGCACAGTGGTCCACTTGGGACTAGCAGACACCAGGCTCCCACCCGGCACAGTGGTACACTTGGGACTGGCAGACACCAGGCTCCCACCCGGCATAGTGGTACACTTGGGACTGGCAGACACCAGGCTCCCACCCGGCACAGCGGTACGCTTGGGACTGGCAGACACCAGGCTCCCACCCGGCACAGTGGTACACTTGGGACTGGCAGACACCAGGCTCCCACCCGGCACAGTGGTACACTTGGGACTGGCAGACACCAGGCTCCCACCCGGCACAGCGGTACACTTGGGACTGGCAGACACCAGGCTCCCACCCGGCACAGTGGTACACTTGGGACTGGCAGACACCAGGCTCCCACCCGGCACAGCGGTACACTTGGGACTGGCAGACACCAGGCTCCCACCCGGCACAGTGGTACACTTGGGACTGGCAGACACCAGGCTCCCACCCGGCACAGCGGTACACTTGGGACTGGCAGACACCAGGCTCCCACCCGGCACAGTGGTACACTGACCCAAGTAACAGGTTGGTGGTGTCATACAATATTAAGTAGACTAAGTAGCGGGTGAGGCACCAGTAGCGGGTGAGGCACCAGTAGCGGGTGAGGCACCAGTAGCGGGTGAGGCACCAGTAGCGGGTGAGGCACCAGTAGCGGGTGAGGCACCAGTAGCGGGTGAGGCACCAGTAGCGGGTGAGGCACCAGTAGCGGGTGAGGCACCAGTAGCATCCTACACCACCATAACAAGCACCTATGACCCTCAGACGCCCACGTCACACAGAAGCAGCACCACCTGGCATAACTGACGTACCTCGGTAGCCTCATCCACTATAAGAACAGCATTACTTTTATATATACATTACTAAACCATAAGCAACAAAATACAACACAACTCAAGAGCTGGAGGTCCCACGTCCGGCTCTCTGGGGAGTCAGGAGGGTCGTGCTGGCCGGGGGCCGAGCCGGCACAGAACGACTTTGTTACCAACATGGCAAGTCACCCTAACTTCCCTCCTTCACATATCAGAAGCTCAAAACCCAAGTATTTATTCTAATTCATACAATACCTAAGTATCTATGTAAAATAAAATGTAAATGTTCGTTTGTTCATAACCGCAAATCTCCGAAAGTTCTTCACCGAAAAAGGCCATGACGAGGATTCGAACCTACGGCCGAGAGCACCCCAGACGCTGCCTTAATCGCAACCCGTCCTCGACTCAAGTCCATTACATTCAGCGGTCAACCCCACAGACGCATTCATAAATTTTTACATGCTGTTCATTCAAAACGGGAATTTTCTCAAGTATAAATTAATATTATAATATTATTATATATTAGCATATTGTGTATATATAGGCATAGGTTAGGTTAGGTTAGGTGTTTAGGTTCTGTTGGCGATTATTTGTATTTGTAGTACGTGGGTGAAGCATTTATAGCGTTGTGATTCGAACAAAATTCGTCAGTGAAGCACTTGTTCCGGATATGTTCGAACGTCAGCAGTTGTGAGTCGTGTGTAAACCGCTTTTCATTCATAAACAGTTGGTTTGGCGGGTGCATGGAATCACTTTTGGATCTTTGTTTGGAGGCCGGGCTGCTTAATCGACTGAGTTCGTTCGAATCGTAGGGTTCGAATCCTCGTCACGGCCCTTGTGGATTTGTTCATTTGATGCGTCACGCTATTGTGATTTCTGTGTGTTCTTCGCCGACTGCTTTGAAATTTTGACACATCGCTCCATTCGCATCCGATCGAGTTTTTATATACCTACTATATAGATGTCACGTCTGTGACGGGGAAAAACAAGTTTAAAGAAAAAAACTGTTTTTCATGTGATAGAAATCTTCGAAACCTCTTTACCGATTGCTTTGCAATTTTGACACAACGTTGCATTCGAATATGCGCGTGTTTTTATATACCTACTATATAGATGCCACCACCCCTGTGACAGGTAAAAACATGCGTTTTTGAAAAATAGCGCCATCTGTTGCACATAAGACCAACACACGCTATACTAAATATGTTATGATTCAATTTCAATGTTTCCGATTTCATTGATAAATTTAATTTTCATAAATTTCGATTTATTTTCATTTTGATTGAATTATTTTGTGTGACATTGCGTTGGAACAGAGCTGTGTTGTTTACCATACCGTTCATTTCCTGAGTATAGTTTACTTTGTTATTTTTTTCATTATTTTTCATTTCGTTTTTTTGAACTGTTTTTCTTATTCTTCAGTGATGGGAACAGCTGGAGCCAGATTCAGGAAGCAGTTACACAAGTACTTACGAACGTCTTCATCGTTCCTCAATCTTTGACGGCTTTGGTTACATTTGTTAAACAGTTTACAAGCATGAAAACTGGCCAATCAACTGTTGTTATTGTTATAAACAGCCTCCTGGTGCTTCGGAGGTCATTAACTGTGTAATAATTGTAAACAAAGCCACCGAAGATTGAGAAAAGATGTACAGGATCGTAAGTGTTTGCGTAACTTCTTCGTGAATCTGGTCCCAGATCATTTAATGTTCCCAATTTTCTGATGGGGACATCAGATCATTTGATCATCAGACGAGGGAGTGGGGAATGGTGGGGAGGACGAGGGAGGGGGGAATGGTGGGGAAGACTGGGAGACAGGGGAAGGTTGCTGAGCCACAGCAAGGCGTGGCCGGGTACAGCTATTATACAATATTCCCCACAGGAGAGTACAAATCAAAACTCGGTATACAAGAATATTTCACGATATATGCTGACTCACGTAAAGACTATGACACACCTGGTAATACAGGCTGGAGACGGTTCACCAGAGGGGGGGTCATGGGGGGAGGGGGGGTCCTAAGGGGAGGGGGGTCCTGGGGGGAGGGGGGGATATGGGGGGTTGCCAGCAGTTACTGGCAGAACATTACACCTACGTTGTTTAAGACTTAGATCACAGTATATCCACTAGTCATACCTCAGGAATATATATAAATCTACATAATAATATATACACTATATCATACTACCACTGTACACTATATCATACTACCACCAGCATGTCCTATATAACATTGCAATATTTAGACAGGTTGTGGTAGTTATATGAAACACGACCTTAACCTTCTGCCATGAACTACTGTATTTCCAAAAGGAGATTACAGGTACAATATTAATGGTAATATTAGACTCATCAACTAATGCTTTACTGTACAGTTTGACCCCATCATACACATAATCACACTGGTGTATGTGTGGTCATAACACGAGACTAAAGAAAACAGAGGGGGCATACACAGAAAGTGACAAGGAAATCTGCGAGGCACTGACTGCCAGGTTCCATGGAGTGTTCACAACTGAGCCTGAGCAGCTCCCATTGTTAGAAGAGATTACCCTAGATGAAAGACTAACAGATATAGAGGTGACAGCAGAGGAGGTAATGAAACAGTTGACAACACTGGATGCAACCTTTTGGAATTCTATGATAAAATAACAAGAATAAGGCAGGACAGAGAAGGTTGGGCAGACTGCATATTTCTGGACTAACAAAAGGCCTTTGATACAGTACCGCACATGAGACTGCTACACCAACTTGAGAGGCAGGCAGGAGTAAGGGGAAAGGTCCTAGCATGGGTAAGGAACTACCTAACAGGAAGGAGCCAGAGAGTAATGGTAAGGGGCGAGAAGTCGGACTAGCGAGCAGTAACGAGTGGAGTACCTCAAGGATTGGTGCTGGGACCAATTCTATTTCTAATTTACGTTAATGACATGTTTACAGGAGTAGAGTCCTACATGTCGATGTTCGCGGATGACGCAAAGTTGATTAGAAGAGTTGTGACAGATGAGGATTGCAGGATCCTCCAGGAGGACCTAAACAGGTTACAGAGATGGTCAGAGAAATGGCTACTGGAGTTCAACACAAGCAAATGTAAAGTTATGGAAATGGGTCTAGGAGACCAAAGGGACATTACACAATGAAGGGGAACTGCCTACTTGTGACGACGCGAGAAAGGGACCTCGATATACAGGTGTCAGCCAGGGTGGACATATAGGTGACAGCCAGGGTGGACATATAGGTGACAGCCAGGGTGGACATATAGGTGACAGCCAGGGTGGACATATAGGTGACAGCCAGGATGGACATACAGGTGTCACCCTGTGAACCCTTGCAGTTTCTACTGTGCACACCATGCAAGCCATATTGGTCAGCTTCCTCACTGTTACACTTGCATTCATTCTGCACTGGAGCAGCAAGGCGGAAGACGATGTCTGAGCTTTGACGTGTGTCTGAGGCAGACATGGCAACTGCTCCAGCGAGGTCCCCTGCTTGGGGAGCAACCACAGCCTTTCAGGCGGTGCCAGCTCCCCGGGCAGCCGAGGCCTCCACCGCTTACTCCGCTGGTGACAGAGCAACACATTGCGAGGCCTTAGCTATTTCCACCGCCAATGCATTTTAAAGACCTTAAACAATCATGAAACAGAAGGGCAGACAATTAGTGAACAGTCACGAGCCGCCATCGGGTAATTAGTGTGGGTTGGTATTCATTAGCCGAGTAAATTTGTCCGGGGTGTCACAGTAGGTCAATATGTGGCAATATTGGCCCTCCCTCCGGGGTCACAAATATTTACGCTCGCAGCCCCAAATATATGTGAATTTTAGTGAGATAATTGTCGATGTTCTTGACCAAGTGAAGAGGATCATTGGGAATATTAGAGAAGATTCGAACTACGGTCATGCATCTCACTCTGTTCTCATGTTTGATGAAGTGCTTATATATATCTCATATTAGATACTACAAGTTAATATCGATATAGTTCCACATATAGGTGTGGGAAGCATACACACACACACACATATATATATATATATATATATATATATATATATATATATATATATATATATATATATATATATATATATATATATATATATATATTTTGTGGCTATATGTGGGGTGTAGTATAGTTGTATGTATGTATTGTGGTTGTATGTGGGTGTATTGTGGTTGTATGTGGATGTAGTATACTTGTATGTGTGTATAATGGCTGTAAGTAGGAGTAGTAGAATTGTATGAGGGTGTATTGTGGTTGTATGTGGGTGTATTATACTTGCATGTGTGTATATGGTTATACGTTTGTGTAGTACAGTTGTATATGGGTGTAGTAAAGCTGTATGTGTGTATTGTGGTTGAATGTGTGTGTATTGTGGTTGTATGTGTGTATATTGTGGTTGTACACATGTGTATTTTGGTTGTCTGTGGGTGAAGTATAGTTGTATGTGTGTATTGTGATTGTATGTGCGTGTATTGGGGTTGTATATGTGTGTATTATGAGTGAATAGGGGTGAAGTATATTTGTATGTGCGAGAATTTTCATTGCATGTATGTGTATTTTTGTTGTTTGTGTGAATTGTGGCTGTATGTGTATGTATTTAGGTTGACTGTGGATGATGTATGGTTATTGGCGTCTAGTGTGGTTGTATGCAGGTGTGATATAGTTGTATATGTGTGTATTGTGGTTGCATGAGTGTGGATTGTTGTTGTATGTTAGTGTATTCAGACTGTATGGGGGTGGTTGTTGTTGTATGTATACAGTTGTGGATGTATATTGTGGTTGTACATAAAAAGTTGTGTGTATGCATTGTGTTGAATGTGCGTGTTGTAAAATTGTATGTGGGTGTATTTTCGTTGCATTTTTGTGTGTTTAGTTGTATGTATGTGCAGTATAGTTATATGTGTGGATATTGTGGTAGCATGGGGTGTATTGTGGTGGCATGGGGTGTATTGTGGTGGCATGTGGTGTATTATGGTTGCATGGGGTGTATTATGGTTGCATGGGGTGTATTGTGGTTGCATGGGGTGTATTGTTGTTACATAGGGTGTATTATAGTTGCTTGGGGTGTATTGTGGTTGCTTGGGGTGTATTGTGGTTGCATGGGGTGTATTGTGGTTGTATGGGGTGTATTATGGTTGCATGGGGTGTATTGTGGTTGCATGGGGTGTATTATGGTTGCATGGGGTGTATTGTGGTTGCATGGGGTGTATTGGGGTTGCATAAGGTGTATTGTGGTTGCATGGGGTGTATTGTGGTTGCATGGGGTGTATTGTGGTGGCATGGGGTGTATTGTGGTGGCATGGGGTGTATTGTGGTTACATGGGGTGTATTGTGGTTGCATGGGGTGTATTGTGGTGGCATGGGGTGTATTGTGGTGGCATGGGGTGTATTGTGGTGGCATGGGGTGTATTGTGGTGGCATGGGGTGTATTGTGGTGGCATGGGGTGTATTGTGGTTGCATGGGGTGTATTGTGCTGGCATGGGGTGTATTGTGGTTGCATGGGGTGTATTATGGTGGCATGGGGTGTATTGTGGTGGCATGGGGTGTATTGTGGTGGCATGGGGTGTATTGTGGTGGCATGGGGTGTATTGTGGTGGCTTGGGGTGTATTGTGGTGGCATGGGGTGTATTGTGGTTGCATGGGGTGTATTGTGGTGGCATGGGGTGTATTGTGGTTGCATGGGGTGTATTATGGTGGCATGGGGTGTATTGTGGTGGCATGGGGTGTATTGTGGCGGCATGGGGTGTATTGTGGTTGCATGGGGTGTATTATTGTGGCATGGGGTGTATTGTGGTTGCATGGGGTGTATTGTGGTGGCATGGGGTGTATTGTGGTTGCATGGGGTGTATTATGGTGGCATGGGGTGTATTGTGGTTGCATGGGGTGTATTGTGGTGGCATGGGGTGTATTGTGGTTGCATGGGGTGTATTATGGTGGCATGGGGTGTATTGTGGTGGCATGGGGTGTATTGTGGTGGCATGGGGTGTATTGTGGTTGCATGGGGTGTATTATGGTGGCATGGGGTGTATTGTGGTTGCATGAGGTGTATTGTGGTGGCATGGGGTGTATTGTGGTTGCATGGGGTGTATTATGGTGGCATGGGGTGTATTGTGGTGGCATGGGGTGTATTGTGGTGGCATGGGGTGTATTGTGGTGGCATGGGGTGTATTGTGGTGGCATGGGGTGTATTGCGGTGGCATGGGGTGTATTGTGGTGGCCTGGGGTGTATTGTGGTGGCATGGGGTGTATTGTGGTGGCATGGGGTGTATTGTGGTGGCATGGGGTGTATTGTGGTGGCATGGGGTGTATTGTGGTGGCATGGGGTGTATTGTGGTGGCATGGGGTGTATTGTGGTGGCATGGGGTGTATTGTGGTGGCATGGGGTGTATTGTGGCGGCATGTGGGTGAGGATCCACCACTATCACACAGTCCTCAAGGTATTGACACTTTCCTGATGATAGGAACCTTTGGCGCTCCACAAGGCTGCTAGAGGCTTCAGTTCTCACCTGTGACGCTGCTGGAGGCTTCAGTTCTCACCTGTGACGGTGCTGGAGGCTTCAGTTCTCACCTGTGACGCTGCTGGAGGCTTCAGTTCTCACCTGTGACGCTGCTGGAGGCTTCAGTTCTCACCTGTGACGCTGCTGGAGGCTTCAGTTCTCACCTGTGACGCTGCTGGAGGCTTCAGTTCTCACCTGTGACGCTGCTGGAGGCTTCAGTTCTCACCTGTGACGCTGCTGGAGGCTTCAGTTCTCACCTGTGACGCTGCTGGAGGCTTCAGTTCTCACCTGTGACGGTGCTGGAGGCTTCAGTTCTCACCTGTGACGGTGGTGGAGGCTTCAGTTCTCACCTGTGACGCTGCTGGATGCTTCAGTTCTCACCTGTGACGGTGCTGGAGGCTTCAGTTCTCACCTGTGACGGTGCTGGAGGCTTCAGTTCTCACCTGTGACGCTGCTGGAGGCTTCAGTTCTCACCTGTGACGGTGCTGGAGGCTTCAGTTCTCACCTGTGACGCTGCTGGAGGCTTCAGTTCTCACCTGTGACGCTGCTGGAGGCTTCAGTTCTCACCTGTGACGCTGCTGGAGGCTTCAGTTCTCACCTGTGACGGTGCTGGAGGCTTCAGTTCTCACTTGTGACGCTGCTGGAGGCTTCAGCCCACACCTGTGACGTTGCTGGAGGCTTCAGTTCTCACCTGTGACGCTGCTGGAGGCTTCAGTTCTCACCTGTGACGGTGGTGGAGGCTTCAGTTCTCACCTGTGACGCTGCTGAAGGCTTCAGTTCTCACCTGTGACGGTGCTGGAGGCTTCAGTTCTCACCTGTGACGCTGCTGGAGGCTTCAGTTCTCACCTGTGACGGTGCTGGAGGCTTCAGTTCTCACCTGTGACGGTGCTGGAGGCTTCAGTTCTCACCTGTGATGGTGCTGGAGGCTTCAGTTCTCACCTGTGACGCTGCTGGAGGCTTCAGTTCTCACCTGTGACGGTGCTGGAGGCTTCAGTTCTCACCTGTGACGCTGCTGGAGGCTTCAGTTCTCACCTGTGACGCTGCTGGAGGCTTCAGTTCTCACCTGTGACGCTGCTGGAGGCTTCAGTTCTCACCTGTGACGCTGCTGGAGGCTTCAGTTCTCACTTGTGACGCTGCTGGAGGCTTCAGCCCACACCTGTGACGGTGGTGGAGGCTTCAGTTCTCACCTGTGACGGTGCTGGAGGCTTCAGTCCTCACCTGTGACGCTGCTAGAGGCTTCAGTTCTCACTTGTGACGCTGCTGGAGGCTTCAGTTCTCACCTGTGACGCTGCTGGAGGCTTCAGTTCTCACCTGTGACGCTGCTGGAGGCTTCAGTTCTCACCTGTGACGGTGGTGGAGGCTTCAGTTCCCACCTGTGACGGTGCTGGAGGCTTCAGTTCTCACCTGTGACGGTGCTGGAGGCTTCAGTTCTCACCTGTGACGGTGGTGGAGGCTTCAGTTCTCACCTGTGACGGTGCTGGAGGTTTCAGTCCTCACCTGTGACGCTGCTGGAGGCTTCAGTTCTCACTTGTGACGGTGCTGGAGGCTTCAGGTCTCACCTGTGATGGTGGTGGAGGCTTCAGTTCTCACCTGTGACGGTGCTAGAGGCTTCAGTTCTCACCTGTGACGGGTAACCAGGTGTTGGAACATTGAGCGGCGTCAGGGTCGGTTCCTTCAGGCGCTCTTCATACCCCTTCCCTCACAGCGCTGGCACGAGTCTCGCTGCAAACGTCTGAAACTTTTCCAGTTTCCTTATGTGTTCCTTCAGGTGGGGACTCCATGATGGGCCTGCATTATCTAAGACTGGTCTCACGTTGGCAGTGTGAAGCGCAGTAAATTGTGTGTGTGTGTGTGTGTGTGTGTGTGTGTGTGTGTGTGTGTGTGTGTGTGTGTGTGTGTGTGTGTACATACCTAGTTGTGCTTGCGGGGGTTGAGCTCTGGCTCTTTGGCCCCGCCTCTCAATTGTCAATCAACATGTGTACAGGTTCCTGAGCCTACTGGACAATCATATCTACATTTGAAACTGTGTATGGAGTCAGCCTCCACCACATCACTGCCTAGTGCATTTCATTTGTCAACCACTCTGACACTGCTGAAAAAGTTCTTTCTAATATCTCTGTGGCTCATTTGGGCACTCAATTTCCACCTGTGTCCCCTAGTGCGTGTGCCCCTGGTGTTAAATAGCCTGTCTTTATCAACCCTATCAATTCCCTTCAGAATCTTGAATGTGGTGATCATGTCCCCCCTAACTCTTCTGTCTCCAAGTGACGTGAGGTTTAATTCCCGTAGTCTCTCCTCGTAGCTCATACCTCTCAGTTCGGGTACTAATCTGGTGGCAAACCTTTGATCCTTTTCCAGTTTAGTCTTATGCTTGACTAGATATGGACTCCATGCTGGTGCCGCATACTCCAGGATTGGTCAGACATATGTGGTATACAAAGTTCTGAATGATTACTTACACAAGTTTCTAAATGCCGTTCTTATGTTGGCCAACCTGGCATATGCCGCTGATGTTATCCTCTTTGTCGGAAAAACCGACATCCTTTACTAATATTAAATACAATATGCAGATAATATTGCTGCTGTTGTATATATAAATTTACTCATAGAAGACGTGACGCAGTGGAATTTTCCGTCAATAGAAAACGAGATTTCAATGCCACATAGCACTGTAAAATCACCAGCTGTTGTGTTGGGATTATTCTTAATACATTAGTCTTTGGACTTTTAACATCATAAAAACATCTCATTTGAATTAACTTAATTATCAGTACCGAAATAGAGTAAACGTGACCTTTGTACCACTTGTTGACCTCTGGACCAGAGAGCCAGGGCGCCAGTGGAGGAGGAGGAGCAGTGGTCAGCCATTGTTGTTAAGACAACAGGTCGCTCTTCACCTCCTATAACTCTCTCTTGGACCAAGTGTTATGGAGAGTAAATTAGTGCTTCATCCATCATCAACACACAGTCAACATGTAAACAAGAGAAGTGTCTTTCCGAACATCTTGTCTAGTCATTTCTAGCCATTAATGTTTGGTAGATAGGAATAATTTAGGTTAGGACACGAGCAAGCGACTTAACCCCAGGTAATTATTCCTTTGTCCTTATCCTATAAATAATATATCAATATCTCTTCTAATATAGCTTTTACATATATATATATATATATATATATATATATATATATATATATATATATATATATATATATATATATATGTATATATATATATATATATATATATTTATAATCGATGTTCCCTTCGGGAATCTTAATTTTAAGATGAATAGGAAAACCAGGGATATACTGAACATCTTGTATCAGAATCTTTACTTTAAAAAACATAACGTTTCGAATACTTCTCGTATTCATCATCAGATCTAAAAGAAAAAACAGAAATCACAGTCAAATAGCTGGTAAACAAAGAACTCATACTGAATATAATTGCCTATCAAAGAAAGGAAAAGCTTAAAAAGCAAAACACTTAAGCGCACTTAAAGTGATCAATACAAATAAAACTTATTAACTGTCACATATATTAAAACTAATTTAAAATCCATTAAACTACAAGATGAAATTTATAACTACTAAAACAAACCATTCTATTAAACTTACGTGAAGTGATCAGAAGTGAAACTTGATACCTAACACATAGATACTAAACACTATAACAAATATTTATATAATGTCTACAAATCTACAAAAAATGTATGTAAAATACAAACAGAATAAACGACAATTATAAAGTACTAACCAAAATCTTATAAAAAACTCAAATATTAAATAAAATTAAATACCAAAAAATGTATTATATATCCTACATTGAAGATTATATTAATGTACAATGTTAAGACTTGAAATAAGTAAGAAAGAGCAAAGACATGGTAAACTAAACAAAATTAAACTACCAAAATAAACTAAAAATCAAATTACAGGGCCTACTGTGCACTATACAGTGTACAATTGGACAGCTGAAAGGTTGCTATTTAACAGAGGCCGCAGTTCCTTTATATATAAGGATTCCATTACTCTCAAATCTGACTGGCCATTCATACAAGTGTCCAGAATTTTAAAATCAGATTCCAGCAGAGAATGATCAAACTCATAACAATGGTTTCTAATCTCCGAAAATGCTGGTTTAGACAATGGTAATACAGTCCTAAAAGATAATCCCCGGTGCTCAAGTATCCTAATCTTAAAGTTCCGAATGGAACTCCCGATATATCCAGCATTACAGCTGGAACAATTATACATATATACGACGTTTGAGCACAAGGGGATAGGCACTTTATCTTTAAATTTAAAATAAGAGCCTATGGTATTTGTGTTGACAAAAAAAAATCTAAAGTCTACTTGAGGATAACACTGCTGCAACAGTCTCCTCAAACGACTCCTTACAGAAAAGCTAATACTGCCATAAAATGGTAATTTAATATATTTAAGATCCCTTTCCACTGTAGTAATCCTACACGATGGATGAAACTTCTTATTTAAGAAATTCCTTATAAAAGTATAAACCATATGCACAGGATAACCATTATTTGAAAAAAAATTCACAAGAAAATTAATTTCCTGATCAAAGTTATTCCAATTAGAACATAAAACAAAGGCCCTATTCAGTAGAGTGTAAATAGCATTTTTCTTAAAAATATCAGGAACAAAGGAATTAAAATTTAAACCTAAACCAGTAAAGGTTGGTTTCCTAAAAACATTAGTGTTGAACCCATTGAGGTTATTCACTTTTACATCAAGAAACGACAATGAATTATCAACTTCACACTCTGCAGTAAACCGTATATTACTATGTTGTGCATTAAGATACTCTCTAAATTTCTCAATATGACATTGGTCCCTAAACAACAAAAAAGTGTCATCTACATATCTCCTGTACAAGACTGGTTTAAAGGCCGAAGGACAATTATCAAGCCAATTTATTTCGTGAAAACTCAAAAAAGCATTAGCATACATTAGCATACTTTTAAGGTGAAGAAAAGAAGTGATTTACTATAGAGTGTATTACACTTATTTGTATAATTTGCACGACGTATTTGTATAATTTGCACGACGTCGTGCAAATTATACAAATAAGTGTAATACACTCTATAGTAAATCACTTCTTTTCTTCACCTTAAAAGTACGAAAATGAGTTTTGGAGAACTCCTATTTCAATTAAGCCCTGATGCTAAGAAAATAGTTAGAGGGATAGAAGCCCTAAACCAGAAAATAATAAATACAGAATATGCGGTCATATTCCATGAAACATATATATATATATATATATATATATATATATATATATATATATATATATATATATATATATATATATATATATATATATATATATATATATATATATATCCTCCCCCCCCCTAATGTGCAACGAGTCGATTTGTGAGAACATTGCAGAAATACAGTTCACTCAACATCATACAAATAGCTATCGAAATATATAAATTAACAAAAATATAAACACTATATAAATTCATATAAATTAAATATAAATCTCACAGGTTGGTTCCTCACACTCTTGATATGGGCTGCAGGGGACAGGTCTGGCGTGATATCAACCCCCAAGTCTCTCTCTCTGACGCTCGAAAAATTTCATCTCCCAAACGATATCTTGTATCTGGTCTCCCTGCACCTATCTTTATGACATCACATTTGATTGGGTTAAACTCAAACAACCATTTTTTCGATCATTTTTGCAGCTTGTCCAGGTCTTCTTGAACCCTCAAGCTGTCCTCCTCCTGTCTTAATCCTTCTCATAATTTTGGCGTCGTCAGCAAACATTGAGAGGAATGAGTCTATACCCTCTGGGAGATCATTCACGTATATCAGAAACAGGATAGGTCTCAGTACAGAGCCCTGTGAGACTCCACTGGTGACTTCACGCCAATCTGAGGTCTCACCCCTCACTATAACTCTCTGCTTCCTATTGCTTAGGTACTCCCTTATCCACTGGAACACTGTACCAGTTATTCCTGCCTGTTTCTCCAGCTTATGTACCAGCCTCATATTGGGTACTGTGTCAAAGGCTTTCCAACAGTCCAGGAAAATGCAGTCTGCCCAGTCTTCTCTTTCTTGCTTAATCTTTGTCACCTGATCGTAGAATTCTATTAAACTAGTGAGGCAAGATTTACCCTCCCTGAACCCATGTTGATGGGTTGTCACGAAGTCCCTTCTCTCCAGATGTGTTACTAGGTTTTTTTCTCACGATCTTCTCCATCATCTTGCATGGTATACAAGTTAAGGACACTGGCCTGTAGTTCAGTGCCTCTTGCCTGTCGCCCTTTTTGTATATTGGGACTACATTAGCCGTCTTCCATATTTCTGGTAGGTCTCCCATCACCAGTGACCTACTATACACTTGGAGAGTGGCAAGCAAAGTGCTTCTGTACACTCTTTCAGCACCTATAGTGAGATTCCGTCTGGACCAACAGCCTTTCTAACATCCAGATCCAACAGATGCCTCTTATTCTCATCTCTGGTAATTTCGAACCCTTCCAAGGCCGTCTGGTTAACTTCCACCTCTCCTAGCTCAAGAACTTCACCTCGTTCTGTTGTGAAGACCTCCTGGAACCTCTTGTTGATTTCTTCACACACCTCTTTGTCTTTCTCTGTATACCTGTCCTCACCCGTTCTAAGTTTTATTACCTGTTCTTTCACTATTGTTTTCCTCTTGATGTGACTGTGGAGTAGCTTTGGATCGGTTTTGGCTTTATTTGCTATATCATTTTCTTAATTTTTCTCTGCTTCTCTTCTCACCCTGACATACTCATTCCTGGTTCTCTGGTATCTCTCTCTGCTTTCTGGTGTTCTGTTATTCCGGAAGTTCCTCCACGCCCTTTTGTTCAGTCCCTTTGCTTCCATACATGCCCTATTATACCATGGATTCTGCTTTTGCTTCACAGTTTTTTATTTTTGGGCCGGGATGAACCTGTTTACTGCCTCCTGACATTTTTGGGTAGCATAGTCCATAATATTTTGTACAGACTTAGCTCTGAGGTCTGTGTCCCAAGGTATTTCCCTTAGGAAACTTCTCATCTCATATTTCCCCCTTTCGGTATGCCAGCCTTTTGTTTTTTAGTTCTTTTTTGGGGGGAGATAATTCCTAGCTCTACCAGGTACTCAAAGTTCAATACACTGAGGTCAATCATTCCCAAGGGCGTTTCCATCTTAACTTCCCTTATATCCCACTCATTTAGGGTAAATATCAGATTAAGCATTGCTGGTTCATCTTCTCCTCTCATTCTTGTCGGTCCCTTGACGTGGTGGCTTAGAAAGTTTCTTGTTGCCACGTCCAGCAGCTTAGCTCTCCATGTGTCCGGTCCTCCACGTGGGTCTCTGGTCTCTCACTCTTTCTTTTATCTGTGTGTGTGTGTGTGTGTGTGTGTGTGTGTGTGTGTGTGTGTGTGTGTGTGTGTGTGTACTCACCTAATTGTACTCACCTAATTGTGCTTGCGGGGGTTGAGCTCTGGCTCTTTGGTCCCGCCTCTCAACCGTCAATCAACTGGTGTACAGATTCCTGAGCCTATTGGGCTCTATCATATCTACATTTGAAACTGTGAATGGAGTCAGCCTCCACCACATCACTTCCTAATGCATTCCATTTGCTAACTACTCTGACACTGAAAAAGTTCTTTCTAACGTCTCTGTGGCTCATTTGGGTACTCAGCTTCCACCTGTGTCCCCTTGTTCGCGTCCCACCAGTGTTGAAAAGTTCGTCCTTGTTTACCCGGTCGATTCCCCTGAGGATTTTGTAGGTTGTGATCATGTCCCCCCTTACTCTTCTGTCTTCCAGTGTCGTGAGGTGCATTTCCCGCAGCCTTTCCTCATAACTCATGCCTCTTAGTTCTGGGACTAGTCTAGTAGCATACCTTTGGACTTTTTCCAGCTTCGTCTTGTGCTTGACAAGGTACGGGCTCCATGCTGGGGCCGCATACTCCAGGATTGGTCTTACATATGTGGTGTACAAGATTCTGAATGATTCCTTACACAGGTTCCTGAACGCCGTTCTGATGTTAGCCAGCCTCGCGTATGCCGCAGACGTTATTCTCTTTATGTGGGCTTCAGGAGACAGGTTTGGTGTGATATCAACTCCTAGATCTTTCTCTCTGTCTGTTTCATTAAGTACTTCATCTCCTATTCTGTATCCTGTGCCTGGCCTCCTGTTTCCACTGCCTAGTTTCATTACTTTGCATTTACTCGGGTTGAACTTCAACAGCCATTTGTTGGACCATTCACTCAGTCTATCCAGGTCATCTTGTAGCCTCCTACTATGTAGCCTCCTACTATGTGTGTGTGTGTGTGTGTGTGTGTGTGTGTGTGTGTGTGTGTGTGTGTGTGTGTGTGTGTGTGTGTGTAGCCTCCTCCTATGTAGCCTCCTACTATGTGTGTGTGTGTGTGTGTGTGTGTGTGTGTGTGTGTGTGTGTGTACTCACCTAGTTGTGCTTGCGGGGGTTGAGCTCTGGCTCTTTGGTCCCGCCTCTCAACCGTCAACCAACAGGTGTACAGGTTCCTGAGCCTATTGGGCTCTATCATATCTACACTTGAAACTGTGTATGGAGTCAGCCTCCACCATATTACTTCCGAATGCATTCCATTTGTCAACCACTCTGACACTAAAAAAGTTCTTTCTAATATCTCTGTGGCTCATTTGGGCACTCAGTTTCCACCTGTGTCCCCTAGTGCGTGTGCCCCCTGTGTTAAATAGCCTGTCTTTATCAACCCTGTCGATTCCCTTGAGAATCTTGAATGTGGTGGTCATGTCCCCCCTAACTCTTGTGTCTTCCAACGAGGTGAGGTTTAATTCCCGTAGTCTCTCCTCGTAGCTCATACCTCTCAGCTCGGGTACTAGTCTGGTGGCAAACCTTTGAACCTTTTCCAGTTTAGTCTTATGCTTGACTAGATATGGACTCCATGCTGGAGCCGCATACTCCAGGATTGGTCTCACATATTTGGTATATAATGTTCTGAAAGATTCCTTACACAAGTTTCTAAAGGCCGTTCTTATGTTAGCCAACCTGGCATATGCTGCTGATGTTATCCTCTTGATATGAGCTTCAGGGGACAGGTCTGGAGTGATATCAACCCCCAGGTCTTTCTCTCTCTCCTTTGAGCCCATGGAGCAGGAGCCCATGGTCTCCTGCTTCCTACCCCTATCTTCATTACATTACATTTGCTTGGGTTAAACTCTAACAGCCACTTGTTCGACCATTCCTGCAGCTTGTCCAGGTCTTCTTGAAGCCTCAAGCTGTCCTCCTCTGTCTTAATCCTTCTCATAATTTTGGCGTCGTCAGCAAGCATTGAGAGGAATGAGTCTATAGCCTCTGGGAGATCATTTACGTATATCAGAAACAGGACAGGTCCAAGCACAGAGCCCTGTGGGACTCCACTGGTGACTTCACGCCATTCTGAGGTCTCACCCCCTCACTATAACTCTCTGCTTCCTATTGCTTAGGTACTCCCGTATCCACTGGAGCGCCCTACCAGTTACTCCTGCCTGTTTCTCCAACTTATGCATCAACCTTTTATGGGGTACTGTGTCAAAGGCTTTCCGACAGTCCAAAAAAATGCAGTCCGCCCATCCTTCTCTTTCTTGCTTAATCTTTGTCACCTGATCGTAGAAATCTATCAAGCCTGTAAGACAAGATTTACCCTCCCTGAACCCATGTTGATGGGTTGTCACGAAGTCTCTTCTCTCCAGATGTGTTACTAGGTTTTCTCTCACAATCTTCTCCATCACCTTGCATGGTATACGAGTTAAGGACACTGGCCTGTAGTTCAGTGCCAAATAATATAAAGCCAAGACCGAACCAAAGCTACTACACAGTCACATCAGGAGGAAGACAACAGTGAAGGAACAGGTGATGAAACTTAGGGTGGGCGAGGACAGGTACACAGAGAATGACAAAGAGGTGTGTGAAGAACTCAACAAAAGGTTCCAGGAGGTCTTTACAATAGAACAGGGAGAAGTCACGGCGCTAGGAGAGGTGGCAGCAAACCAGGTGACCTTGGAAAGGTTCGAAATTACAAGAGATGAGGTCAAGAACCACCTATTGGAGCTGGATGTGAGAAAAGCTGTTGGGCCTGACGGAATCTCACCATGGGTATTGAAAGAGTGTGCAGGAGCACTTTGCTTGCCACTCCCCAGAGTGTATAGTAGGTCACTGGAAACGGGAGACCTACCAGAAATATGTGTGTGTGTGTGTGTGTGTGTGTGTGTGTGTGTGTGTGTGTGTGTGTGTGTGTGTGTGTGTGTGTGTGTGTGTGTGTGTGTGTGCACACCACCACACTAACACCAGCTGGGATGCAACACAAAACCTCCTCCTCCTGAGCATATAATGTGTTCACTAATCACCTGGAGATCCACAGTCATTACTGACTCGTCAGTTAACTGCCACCATTGTGAAGGGATCCGGACACTCTAATTGATATCTGGGAACTTGATCTCCCTTAAATTACTGGACTTGTTCTCCTCATCTGAGCTCCCTAATTACTCCAACCAGTAATTGCTTTGGTGAAAAACTAGAAAATGTAGTTGTTCTATATTCTCCCAGTGTCTCCCACGGTGAGGTATTCTCCCAGTGTCTCCCACGGTGAGGTGTTCTCCCAGAGTGTCTCCCACAGTGAGGTATTCTCCCAGTGTCTCCCACGGTGAGGTATTCTCCCAGAGTGTCTCCCACGGTGAGGTATTCTCCCAGAGTGTCTCCCACGGTGAGGTATTCTCCCAGAGGTCTCCCACGGTGAGGTATTCTCCCAGAGTGTCTCCCACGGTGAGGTATTCTCCCAGTGTCTCCCACGGTGAGGTATTCTCCCAGTGTCTCCCACGGTGAGGTATTCTCCCAGTGTCTCCCACGGTGAGGTATTCTCCCAGAGTGTCTCCCACGGTGAGGTATTCTCCCAGTGTCTCCCACAGTGAGGTATTCTCCCAGTGTCTCCCACGGTGAGGTATTCTCCCAGTGTCTCCCACGGTGAGGTATTCTCCCAGTGTCTCCCACGGTGAGGTATTCTCCCAGTGTCTCCCACGGTGAGGTATTCTCCCAGAGTGTCTCCCACGGTGAGGTATTCTCCCAGTGTCTCCCACGGTGAGGTATTCTCCCAGTGTCTCCCACGGTGAGGTATTCTCCCAGTGTCTCCCACGGTGAGGTGGTCTCCCACGGTGAGGTATTCTCCCAGTGTCTCCCACGGTGAGGTATTCTCCCAGTGTGTCTCCCACGGTGAGGTATTCTCCCAGTGTCTCCCACGGTGAGGTATTCTCCCAGTGTCTCCCACGGTGAGGTATTCTCCCAGTGTCTCCCACGGTGAGATATTCTCCCAGTGTCTCCCACGGTGAGGTATTCTCCCAGTGTCTCCCACGGTGAGGTATTCTCCCAGTGTCTCCCACGGTGAGGTATTCTCCCAATGTGTCCCATGTTAATATACACCCAATACCTGTCCCCGGTACACCTGAGGACTCCAGCGGCTGTCTCTACGTCTAATCTTGAGGTTATCATGAGATGATTTCAGGGCTTAGCGTCCCCGAGGCCCGGTCCTCGACCAGGCCTTCATCCCCAGGAAGCAGCCCGTTGCAGCTGTCTAACTCCCTGGTACCTATTTACTGCTAGGTGAACAGGGGCATCAGGGTGAGAAGAATCTCTGCCAATTTGTTTCCGCCTCCATTGGGATCGAACCCGGAACCTCAGGACTACGAATACAGAGCGCTCTCCACTCAGCTGTCAGGCCCCTGTAACTCTGCCATTGCCCAGTCCTCCTTGTACTTAACTTAAGCTTACTTAACTAAACTTAAACTTGTACTTAAGCTATGCCTCTACGGAACCTCCATACATTGAATACATATGCATATTTTTGTGTATACTCTGCGTTACGTATTGTTGAGTCATGTTGGTGTATATCTGCAGCAATATACATTTGTGTATTTTCTTGTTTAGGGCTTCTATCCCTCTGAGTAATGCTCTTGCAGCTTGGTTGGATTAGAAAAGGAATTCTCCATATGTAATATTTGTTCAAGGTTGACTAAAAGAATACTAATAAACTGTAGAATGTATTACACTTACTATAATGTCCGCAACATTTCGAGCATACATGGTTCATTCTCAAGTGATGAGACAGGAAAGAACATCATATTTATACATCTGGGAGGTGAGGTACACACCATAAGGTGAGGAGACCAGGTGGAAGTATAGAATAGGGCAAGATGTATGGGTTTAGTAAAGCATATAGAGATTAGTCAGGTGTACTGGCAAGATGTATGGGTTTAGTAAAGCATATAGAGATTAGTCAGGTGTACTGGCAAGATGTATGGGTTTAGTAAAGCATATAGAGATTAGTCAGGTGTACTGGCAAGATGTATGGGTTCAGTAAAGCATATAGAGATTAGTCAGGTGTACTGGCAAGATGTATGGGTTTAGTAAAGCATATAGAGATTAGTCAGGTGTACTGGCAAGATGTATGGGTTTAGTAAAGCATATAGAGATTAGTCAGGTGTACTGGCAAGATGTATGGGTTTAGTAAAGCATATAGAGATTAGTCAGGTGTACTGGCAAGATGTATGGGTTTAGTAAAGCATATAGAGATTAGTCAGGTGTACTGGCAAGATGTATGGGTTTAGTAAAGCATATAGAGATTAGTCAGGTGTACTGGCAAGATGTATGGGTTTAGTAAAGCATATAGAGATTAGTCAGGTGTACTGGCAAGATGTATGGGTTCAGTAAAGCATATAGAGATTAGTCAGGTGTACTGGCAAGATGTATGGGTTCAGTAAAGCATATAGAGATTAGTCAGGTGTACTGGCAAGATGTATGGGTTTAGTAAAGCATATAGAGATTAGTCAGGTGTACTGGCAAGATGTATGGGTTTAGTAAAGCATATAGAGATTAGTCAGGTGTACTGGCAAGATGTATGGGTTTAGTAAAGCATATAGAGATTAGTCAGGTGTACTGGCAAGATGTATGGGTTCAGTAAAGCATATAGAGATTAGTCAGGTGTACTGGCAAGATGTATGGGTTTAGTAAAGCATATAGAGATTAGTCAGGTGTACTGGCAAGATGTATGGGTTTAGTAAAGCATATAGAGATTAGTCAGGTGTACTGGCAAGATGTATGGGTTTAGTAAAGCATATAGAGATTAGTCAGGTGTACTGGCAAGATGTATGGGTTTAGTAAAGCATATAGAGATTAGTCAGGTGTACTGGCAGACTAGCCACACACCAGTAGTCACATGTACGCCTTCAGAAACAGGTGTGTGGGGTGACTGGTGGTCTGTTGTAGTATATGTGACCCCACTAATACTATCTTTCCCCCTCACTCCCACCCCCTCCACCACCACCAACACCCCCACCATCACTCCCACCCCCTCCACCACCACCAACACCCCCACCATCACTCCCACCCCCTCCACCACCACCAACACCCCCTCCATCACTCCCACCCCCTCCACCACCACCAACACCCCCACCATCACTCCCACCCCCTCCTCCATCACCACCACCCCCACCATCACTCCCACCCCCTCCACCATCACCACCACCCCCACCATCACTCCCACCCCCTCCACCACCAACAACACCCCCCACCATCACTCCCACCCCCTCTACCACCACCACCCCCACCATCACTCCCACCCCCTCCACCACCAACAACACCCCCCACCATCACTCCCACCCCCTCTACCACCAACACCCCCCACCATCACTTCCACCCCCTCCACCACCAACAACACCCCCACCATCACTCCCACCCCCTCTACCACCAACACCCCCACCATCACTCCCACCCCCTTCACCACCAACACCCCCACCATCACTCCCACCCCCCTCCACCACCACCATCACTCCCACCACCACCACCACCAACACCCCCACCATCACTCCCACCCCCTCCACCACCACCATCACTCCCACCACCACCACCACCAACACCCCCACCATCACTCCCACCCCCTCCACCACCAACAACACCCCCACCATCACTCCCACCCCCTCCACCACCACCAACACCCCCCACCATCACTCCCACCCCCTCTACCACCAACACCCCCACCATCACTCCCACCCCCTCCACCACCAACAACACCCCCACCATCACTCCCACCCCCTCCACCACCACCAACACCCCCCACCATCACTCCCACCCCCTCTACCACCAACACCCCCACCATCACTCCCACCCCCTCCACCACCAACAACACCCCCACCATCACTCCCACCCCCTCCACCACCACCAACACCCCCACCATCACTCCCACCCCCTCCACCACCACCAACACCCCCCCACCATCACTCCCACCCCCTCCACCAACAACACCCCCCATCATCACTCCCACCCCCTCCACCAACAACAGCTCCACCATCACTCCCACCTCCTCCACCACCACCAGCACCCCCACCATCACTCCCACCCCCTCCACCACCAACACCCCCCCCCCCACCATAACTCCCACCCCCTCCACCACCAACAACACCCCCACCATCACTCCCACCCCCTCCACCACCAACACCCCCACCATCACTCCCACCCCCTCCACCACCACCAAAACCCCCACCATCACTCCCACCCCCTCCACCACCACCAACACCCCCACCATCACTCCCACCCCCTCTACCACCAACACCCCCACCATCACTCCCACCCCCTTCACCACCAACACCCCCACTATCACTCCCACCCCCTCCACCACCACCAACACCCCCACCATCACTCCCACCCCCTCCACCACCAACACCCCCACCATCACTCCCACCCCCTCCACCACCAACACCCCCACCATCACTCCCACCCCCTCCACCACCACCAACACCCCCCACCATCACTCCCACCCCCTCAACCACCACCAACACCCCCCACCATCACTCCCACCCCCTCCACCACCACCAACACTCCCCACCATCACTCCCACCCCCTCCACCACCACCAACACCCCCACCATCACTCCCACCCCCTCCACCACCAACACCCCCACCATCACTCCCACCCCCTCCACCACCAACACCCCCACCATCACTCCCACCCCCTCCACCACCAACAACACCCCCATCATCACTCCCACCCCCTCCACCACCACCAACACCCCCCACCATCACTCCCACCCCCTCCACCACCACCAACACCCCCACCATCACTCCCACCCCCTCCACCACCACCAACACCCCCACCAACCCAGCCACCCCCACCACCACCACCAACACCCCCACCAACCCAGCCACCCCCCCCTCCACCACCACCAACACCCCCCACCATCACTCCCACCCCCTCCACCACCACCAACACCCCCACCATCACTCCCACCCCCACCACCAACACCCCCACCAACCCAGCCACCCCCCCCCCTCCACCACCACTAACACCCCCCACCATCACTCCCACCCCCTCCACCACCACCAACACCCCCACCATCACTCCCACCCCCACCACCAACACCCCCACCAACCCAGCCACCCCCCCCCTCCACCACCACCAACACCCCCCACCATCACTCCCACCCCCTCCACCACCACCAACACCCCCACCATCACTCCCACCCCCACCACCAACACCCCCACCAACCCAGCCACCCCCCCCCTCCACCACCACCAACACCCCCCACCATCACTCCCACCCCCTCCACCACCACCAACACCCCCACCATCACTCCCTCCACCACCACCAACACCCCCCCCCCCTCCACCACCGCCACATCAATACTGTTCTATTTTGGGTGAAGGTTCAGTCTGCCCCACAATGTCACAAGGCTAAAAATAGCACGAATTACTGTGGGGAGGGGGGGGGGGGAGGAGGGGGAAGAGGGGAGGGGGGAGGGGAGACGCTGTGAGGTGTGGGTTTGTGAGAAAATGGGGTGTGGGGGGGAGGGGGGAATGGTTACTTCAACTTGTTGTTGTGAGCTTCTTATCCTCTGATTGGTGGTTCGTTGAGGGGGGGGGGGGTGAGCACCACACTGTAGGGTGAGCACCACACACTGTGGGGTGAGCACCACACTGTGGGGTGAGCACCACACTGTGGGGTGAGCACCACACTGTGGGGTGAGCACCACACTGTGGGGTGAGCACCACACACTGTGGGGTGAGCACCACACTGTGGGGTGAGCACCACACTGTGGGGTGAGCACCACACACTGTGGGGTGAGCACCACACACTGTGGGGTGAGCACCACACTGTGGGGTGAGCACCACACACTGTGGGGTGAGCACCACACACTGTGGGGTGAGCACCACACACTGTGGGGTGAGCACCACACTGTGGGGTGAGCACCACACAGTGGGGTGAGCACCACACTGTGGGGTGAGCACCACACTGTGGGGTGAGCACCACACTGTGGGGTGAGCACCACACAGTGGGGTGAGCACCACACTGTGGGGTGAGCACCACACTGTGGGGTGAGCACCACACTGTTGGGTGAGCACCACACTGTGGGGTGAGCACCACACTGTGGGGTGAGCACCACACTGTGGGGTGAGCACCACACTGTGGGGTGAGCACCACACTGTGGGGTGAGCACCACACTGTGGGGTGAGCACCACACTGTGGGGAGAGCACCACACACTGTGGGGTGAGCACCACACACTGTGGGGAGAGCACCACACACTGTGGGGTGAGCACCACACACTGTGGGGTGAGCACCACACTGTGGGGTGAGCACCGCACTGTGGGGAGAGCACCACACACTGTGGGGAGAGCACCACACACTGTGGGGTGAGCACCACACACTGTGGGGTGAGCACCACACTGTGGGGTGAGCACCACACTGTGGGGTGAGCACCACACACTGTGGGGTGAGCACCACACTGTGGGGTGAGCACCACACACAGTGGGGTGAGCACCACACAGTGGGGTGAGCACCTCACAGTGGGGTGAGCACCACACACTGTGGGGTGAGCACCACACTGTGGGGTGAGCACCACACTGTGGGGTGAGCACCACACACTGTGGGGTGAGCACCACACTGTGGGGTGAGCACCACACTGTGGGGTGAGCACCACACACTGTGGGGGTGAGCACCACACACTGTGGGGTGAGCACCACACACTGTGGGGTGAGCACTACACACTGTGGGGTGAGCACCACACACTGTGGGGTGAGCACCACACTGTGGGGTGAGCACCACACACTGTGGGGTGAGCACCACACACTGTGGGGTGAGCACCACACACTGTGGGGTGAGCACCACACACTGTGGGGTGAGCACCACACTGTGGGGTGAGCACCACACACTGTGGGGGTGAGCACCACACACTGTGGGGGTGAGCACCACACACTGTGGGGTGAGCACCACACACTGTGGGGGTGAGCACCACACACTGTGGGGTGAGCACCACACTGTGGGGTGAGCACCACACTGTGGGGTGAGCACAACACACTGTGGGGTGAGCACCACACTCTTAGGTGAGCACCACACACTGTGGGGGTGAGCACCACACACTGTGGGGTGAGCACCACACTGTGGGGTGAGCACCACACACTGTGGGGTGAGCACCACACTGTGGGGTGAGCACCACACACTGTGGGGTGAGCACCACACTGTGGGGTGAGCACCACACTGTGGGGTGAGCACCACACTGTGGGGTGAGCACCACACACTGTGGGGTGAGCACCACACTGTGGGGTGAGCACCACACACTGTGGGGTGAGCACCACACTGTGGGGTGAGCACCACACTGTGGGGTGAGCACCACACACTGTGGGGTGAGCACCACACACTGTGGGGGTGAGCACCACACACTGTGGGGTGAGCACCACACTGTGGGGTGAGCACCACACTGTGGGGTGAGCACCACACACTGTGGGGTGAGCACCACACTGTAGGGTGAGCACCACACTGTGGGGTGAGCACCACACACTGTGGGGTGAGCACCACACACTGTGGGGGTGAGCACCACACACTGTGGGGTGAGCACCACACTGTAGGGTGAGCACCACACTGTGGGGTGAGCACCACACACTATGGGGTGAGCACCACACTGTGGGGTGAGCACCACACACTGTGGGGTGAGCACCACACACTGTGGGGGTGAGCACCACACACTGTGGGGTGAGCACCACACTGTGGGGTGAGCACCACACACTGTGGGGTGAGCACCACACTGTGGGGTGAGCACCACACTGTGGGGTGAGCACCACACACTGTGGGGTGAGCACCACACACTGTGGGGGTGAGCACCACACACTGTGGGGTGAGCACCACACACTGTGGGGTGAGCACCACACTGTGGAGTGAGCACCACACACTGTGGGGTGAGCACCACGCACTGTGGGGGTGAGCACCACACACTGTGGGGAGAGCACCACACACTGTGGGGAGAGCACCTCACACTGTGGGGGTGAGCACCACACACTGTGGGGTGAGCACCACACACTGTGGGGGTGAGCACCACACACTGTGGGGAGAGCACCACACACTGTGGGGAGAGCACCACACACTGTGGGGGAGAGCACCACACACTGTGGGGTGAGCACCACACACTGTGGGGTGAGCACCACACACTGTGGGGTGAGCACCACACACTGTGGGGTGAGCACCACACACTGTGGGGTGAGCACCTGCACACACTGTGGGATGAGCACCACACACTGTGGGGTGAGCACCACACTGTGGGGTGAGCACCACACACTGTGGGGTGAGCACCACACACTGTGGGGTGAGCACCACACTGTGGGGTGAGCACCACACACTGTGGGATGAGCACCACACACTGTGGGGTGAGCACCACACTGTGGGGTGAGCACCACACTGTGGGGTGAGCACCACACACTGTGGGGTGAGCACCACACACTGTGGTGTGAGCACCACACACTGTGGGGTGAGCACCACACACTGTGGGGTGAGCACCACACTGTGGGGTGAGCACCACACACTGTGGGGTGAGCACCACACTGTGGGGTGAGCACCACACACTGTGGGGTGAGCACCACACTGTGGGGTGAGCACCACACTGTGGGGTGAGCACCACACTGTGGGGTGAGCACCACACTGTGGGGTGAGCACCACACTGTGGGGTGAGCACCACACTGTGGGGTGAGCACCACACTGTGGGGTGAGCACCACACTGTGGGGTGAGCACCACACTGTGGGGTGAGCACCACACTGTGGGGTGAGCACCACACTGTGGGGTGAGCACCACACTGTGGGGTGAGCACCACACTGTGGGGTGAGCACCACACTGTGGGGTGAGCACCACACACTGTGGGGTGAGCACCACACACTGTGGGGTGAGCACCACACACTGTGGGGTGAGCACCACACACTGTGGGGTGAGCACCACACACTGTGGGGTGAGCACCACACTGTGGGGTGAGCACCACACTGTGGGGTGAGCACCACACACTGTGGGGTGAGCACCACACTGTGGGGTGAGCACCACACTGTTGGGTGAGCACCACACTGTGGGGTGAGCACCACACTGTGGGGTGAGCACCACACTGTGGGGTGAGCACCACACACTGTGGGGTGAGCACCACACACTGTGGGGTGAGCACCACACACTGTGGGGTGAGCACCACACACTGTGGGGTGAGCACCACACTGTGGGGTGAGCACCACACTGTGGGGTGAGCACCACACACTGTGGGGTGAGCACCACACTGTGGGGTGAGCACCACACTGTGGGGTGAGCACCACACTGTGGGGTGAGCACCACACTGTGGGGTGAGCACCACACTGTGGGGTGAGCACCACACTGTGGGGTGAGCACCACACACTGTGGGGTGAGCACCACACTGTGGGGTGAGCACCACACTGTGGGGTGAGCACCACACTGTGGGGTGAGCACCACACTGTGGGGTGAGCACCACACTGTGGGGTGAGCACCACACACTGTGGGGTGAGCACCACACTGTGGGGTGAGCACCACACAGTGGGGTGAGCACCACACTGTGGGGTGAGCACCACACTGTGGGGTGAGCACCACACTGTGGGGTGAGCACCACACTGTGGGGTGAGCACCACACTGTGGGGTGAGCACCACACTGTGGGGTGAGCACCACACTGTGGGGTGAGCACCACACTGTGGGGTGAGCACCACACTGTGGGGTGAGCACCACACTGTGGGGTGAGCACCACACTGTGGGGTGAGCACCACACACTCCTTATGGCACTACACTTCTTTGTTCGATTTTGTCACCCAAGTATGTCGACACTCAGTTGCTGCAGGTGTGTGGAGCTTAACTGTGTTGTCTGTGTAGCTGCAGGTGTGTGGAGCTTAACTGTGTTGTCTGTGTATCTGCAGGTGTGTGGAGCTTAACTGTGTTGTCTGTGTATCTGCAGGTGTGTGGAGCTTAACTGTGTTGTCTGTGTATCTGCAGGTGTGTGGAGCTTAACTGTGTTGTCTGTGTAGCTGCAGGTGTGTGGAGCTTAACTGTGTTGTCTGTGTAGCTGCAGGTGTGTGGAGCTTAACTGTGTTGTCTGTGTAGCTGCAGGTGTGTGGAGCTTAACGGTGTTGTCTGTGTAGCTGCAGGTGTGTGGAGCTTAACTGTGGTGTTGTCTGTGTAGCTGCAGGTGTGTGGAGCTTAACTGTGTTGTCTGTGTAGCTGCAGGTGTGTGGAGCTTAACGGTGTTGTCTGTGTAGCTGCAGGTGTGTGGAGCTTAACTGTGGTGTTGTCTGTGTAGCTGCAGGTGTGTGGAGCTTAACTGTGGTGTTGTCTGTGTAGCTGCAGGTGTGTGGAGCTTAACTGTGGTGTTGTCTGTGTAGCTGCAGGTGTGTGGAGCTTAACTGTGTTGTCTGTGTAGCTGCAGGTGTGTGGAGCTTAACGGTTTTGTCTGTGTAGCTGCAGGTGTGTGGAGCTTAACTGTGGTGTTGTCTGTGTAGCTGCAGGTGTGTGGAGCTTAACTGTGGTGTTGTCTGTGTAGCTGCAGGTGTGTGGAGATTAACTGTGTTGTCTGTGTAGCTGCAGGTGTGTGGAGCTTAACTGTGTTGTCTGTGTAGCTGCAGGTGTGTGGAGCTTAACTGTGTTGTCTGTGTAGCTGCAGGTGTGTGGAGCTTAACGGTGTTGTCTGTGTAGCTGCAGGTGTGTGGAGCTTAACTGTGGTGTTGTCTGTGTAGCTGCAGGTGTGTGGAGCTTAACTGTGGTGTTGTCTGTGTAGCTGCAGGTGTGTGGAGCTTAACTGTGGTGTTGTCTGTGTAGCTGCAGGTGTCTGGTGCTTAACTGTGGAGTTGTCTCTGTAGCTGCAGGTGTGTGGAGCTTAACTGTGGTGTTGTCTGTGCTGCTGCAGGTGTGTGGAGCTTAACTGTGGTGTTGTATGTGTAGCTGCAGGTGTGTGGAGTTTAACTGTGGTGTTGTCTGTGTAGCTGCAGGTGTGTGGAGCTTAACTGTGGTGTTGTCTCTGTAGCTGCAGGTGTGTGGACCTTAACTGTGGCGTTGTCTCTGTAGCTGCAGGTGTGTCGAGTTTACTGTGGTGTTGTCTGTGTAGCTGCAGGTGTGTGGAGCTTATCTGTGGTGTGGTCTCTGTAGCTGCAGGTGTGGAGCTTAGCTGTGGTGTTGTCTCTGTAGCTGCAGGTGTGTGGAGCTTAACTGTGGTGTTGTCTGTGCTGCTGCAGGTGTGTGGAGCTTAACTGTGGAGTTGTCTCTGTAGCTGCAGGTGTGTGGAGCTTAACTGTGGTGTTGTCTCTGTAGCTGCAGGTGTCTGAAGCTAAACTGTGGTGTTGTCTGTGCTGCTGCAGGTGTGTGGAGCTAAACTGTGGTGTTGTCTGTGTAGCTGCAGGTGTGTGGAGCTTAACTGTGGTATTGTCTGTGTAGCTGCAGGTGTGTGGAGCTTAACTGTGGTATTGTCTGTGTAGCTGCAGGTGTGTGTAGCTTAACTTTGGTGTTGTCTGTGTAGCTGCAGGTGTGTGGAGCTAAACTGTGGTGTTGTCTGTGTAGCTGCAGGTGTGTGGAGCTTAACTGTGGTATTGTCTGTGTAGCTGCAGGTGTGTGTAGCTTAACTTTGGTGTTGTCTGTGTAGCTGCAGGTGTGGAGCTTAACTGTGGTGTTGTCTGTGTAGCTACAGGTGTGGAGCTTAACTGTGGTGTTGTCTGTGTAGCTACAGGTGTGTTGAGCTTAACTGTGGTGTTGTCTGTGTAGCTGCAGGTGTGTGGAGCTTAACTGTGGTTTGTCTCTGTAGCTGCAGGTGTGTGCAGCTTAACTGTGGTGTTGTCTGTGCTGCTGCAGGTGTGTGGAGCTTAGCTGTGGTGTTGTCTGTGCTACTGCAGGTGTGTGGAGCTTAACTGTGGTATTGTCTGTGTAGCTGCAGGTGTGTGTAGCTTAAATGTGGTGTTGTCTGTGTAGCTGCAGGTGTGGAGCTTAACTGTGGTGTTGTCTGTGAAGCTACAGGTGTGTGGAGCTTAACTGTGATGTTGTCTGTGTAGCTGCAGGTGTGGAGCTTAACTGTGGTGTTGTCTGTGTATCTGCAAGTGTGTGGTGCTTAACTGTGGTGTTGTCTCTGTAGCTGCAGGTGTGTGGTGCTTAACTGTGGTGTTGTCTCTGTAGCTGCAGGTGTGGAGCTTAACTGTGGTATTGTCTGTGTAGCTGCAGGTGTGTGGAGCTTAACTGTAGTGTTGTCTGTGTAGCTGCAGGTGTGTGGAGCTTAACTGTGGTGTTGTCTGTGTAGCTGCAGGTGTGTGGAGCCTAACTGTGGTGTTGTCTGTGTAGCTGCAGGTGTGTGGAGCTTAACTGTGGTGTTGTCTGTGCTGCTGCAGGTGTGTGGAGCTTAACTGTGGTGTTGTCTGTGCTGCTGCAGGTGTGTGGAGCTTAACTGTGGTGTTGTCTGTGCTGATGCAGGTGTGTGGAGCTTAACTGTGGTGTTGTTTGTGCTGATGCAGGTGTGTGGAGCTTAACTGTGGTGTTGTCTGTGCTGATGCAGGTGTGTGGAGCTTAACTGTGGTGTTGTTTGTGCTGATGCAGGTGTGTGGAGCTTAACTGTGGTATTGTCTGTGTCTATCATCCTCTGTTTCAATCCTCCTCATAATTTTTGCATCATCAGCTAACATTGAGAGAAACGAGTCTATACCCTCTGGGAGATCAGTTACATATATCAGAAAGAGCATAGGTCCAAGGACTGACCCCTGCGGGACTCCACTCATAACGTCTCCCCAATCTGAGACCTCACCCCTCACACTGCCTCGTTGTCTCCTGTTGCTTAGGTACTCCTTTATCCAATGGAGTACCTTCCCTTTCACTCCAGTCTGCATCTCCAGCTTTTTCACTAGCCTCTTGTGTGGTACTGTATCAAAGGCTTTCTGACAATCCAAGAATATGCTGTCTGCCCACCCTTTTCTTTCTTGCCTGGTCGTAGAATTCAAGTAACCCTGTGAGGCAGGACCTGCCATCCCTGAACCCATGTTGATGCTGTGTTACAAAGTTCTTTCGCTCCAGATGTTCCACTAGCTTTCTTCGCACAATCTTCTCCATCAGCTTGCATGGTATGCAAGCTAGGGACACTGGCCTGTAGTTCAGTGCCTCCTGTCTATCCCCTTTCTTGTATATCGGAACTACGTTAGCTGCTTTCCAAATATCTGGCAGTTCCCCTGTTGCCAATGATTTGTTATACACTATGGAGAGTGGTAGGCACAGTTCTTCTGTTCCTTCCTTTAGAACCCAAGGGGAGATTCCATCTGGGCCTATAGTCCTTGTCACATCCAACTCTAGTAAACACTTCCTTACTTCCCCGCTGGTAATCTCAAACTCTTCCAGTGGTTCCTGGTTAGCTATTCCCTCTCTTATCTCTGGGATTTCTCCTTGCTCTAAGGTGAAGACCTCTTGGAATTTATTATTCAGTTCCTCACACACTTTCTTGTCATTTGTAGTGAATCCTTCCGCCCCTATCCTTAATTTCATAACCTGTTCCTTTACTTTCGTTTTTCTCCTGATGTGGCTATGCAACAATTTAGGTTGAGTCTTTGCCTTGCTTGCGATGTCATTTTCGTATTGTCTTTCTGCTACTCTTCTCATCCTGACATATTCATTCCTGGCATTCTGATATCTTTCTCTGCTCTCCAGTGTCCTGTTATTCCTATAGTTTCTCCATGCCCTTTTACTTTGCTGCTTAGCTAGCCTACATCTCTGATTAATCCATGGGTTTCTCTTCTTCATTTCACTGTTTTCCTTTTGGACTGGGACCAACTTGTTTGCTGCGTCCTTGCACTTCTGCGTGATGTAGTCCATCATATCTTGGGCCGTCTTTCCCCCGAGCTCTGTTTCCCATGCTATATTTGTTAGGAATTTTCTTAACTGTGGTGTTGCCTGTGTAGCTGCAGGTGTGGAGCTTAACTGTGGAGTTGTCTGTGTAGCTACAGGTGTGTGGTGCTAAACTGTGGTGTTGCCTGTGTAGCTGCAGGTGTGGAGCTTAACTGTGGAGTTGTTTGTGTAGCTACAGGTGTGAGGTGCTAAACTGTGGTGTTGCCTGTGTAGCTGCAGGTGTGGAGCTTAACTGTGGAGTTGTCTGTGTAGCTACAGGTGTGTGGTGCTTAACTGTGGTGTTGCCTGTGTAGCTACAGGTGTGTGGTGCTTAACTGCGGTGTTGCCTGTGTAGCTACAGGTGTGTGGTGCTTAACTGTGGTGTTGCCTGTGTAGCTGCAGGTGTGTGGAGCTTAACTGTGGTGTTGCCTGTGTAGCTGCAGGTGTGTGGAGCTTAACTGTGGTGTTGTCTGTGTAGCTGCAGGTGTGTGGTGCTGAACTGTAGGCTGTAGCTGTGTTAGTGGACCAGAGCTGTAGCTGTGTCGATGGTCCACAGCTGTAGCTGTGTTGATGGTTCAGAGGTGTAGAAGTGTTGATGGTCTAAAGGTGTAGCTGTGTTGATGGTCCAGAAGTGTAGCTGTGTTGGTGGTCCAGAGGTGTAGCTGTGTTGGTGGTCCAGAGGTGTAGCTGTGTTGATGGTCCAGAGGTGAAGCTGTGTTGAGGGTCCAGAGGTGTAGAAGTGTTGATGGTCCAAAGGTGTAGCTGTGTTGATGGTCCAGAGGTGTAGCTGTGTTGGTGGTCCAGAGGTGTAGCTGTGTTGGTGGTCCAGAGGTGTAGCTGTGTTGGTGGTTCAGAGGTGTAGCTGTGTTGGTGGTCCAGAGGTGTAGCTGTGTTGTTGGTCCAGAGGTGTAGCTGTGTTGGTGGTCCAGAGGTGTAGCTGTGTTGATGGTCCAGAGGTGTAGCTGTGTTGGTGGACCAGAGGTGTAGCTGTGTTAGTGGATCAGAGGTGTAGCTGTGTTGGTGGTCCAGAGGTGTAGCTGTGTTGGTGGTCCAGAGGTGTAGCTGTGTTGATGGACCAGAGGTGTAGCTGTGTTAGTGATCAGAGGTGTAGCTGTGTTGGTGGTCCAGAGGTGTAGCTGTGTTGGTGGACCAGAGGTGTAGCTGTGTTGGTGGACCAGACGTGTAGCTGTGTTGGTGGTCCAGAGGTGTAGCTGTGTTGGTGGACCAGAGGTGTAGCTGTGTCGATGGTCCAGAGGTGTAGCTGTGTTGGTGGACCAGAGGTGTAGCTGTGTTGGTGGACCAGAGGTGTAGCTGTGTTGGTGGACCAGAGGTGTAGCTGTGTTGGTGAACCAGAGGTGTTGCTGTGTTAGTGGTCCAGAGGTGTAGCTGTGTCGATGGTCCAGAGGTGTAGCTGTGTTAGTGGACCAGAGCTGTAGCTGTGTTGATGGTCCAGAGGTGTAGCTGTGTTGGTGGTCCAGAGGTGTAGCTGTGTTAGTGGACCAGAGGTGTAGCTGTGTTAGTGGACCAGAGGTGTAGCTGTGTTAGTGGACCAGAGGTGTAGCTGTGTTAGTGGACCAGAGGTGTAGCTGTGTTAGTGGACCAGAGGTGTAGCTGTGTTGGTGGACCAGAGGTGTAGCTGTGTTAGTGGACCAGAGGTGTAGCTGTGTTAGTGAACCAGAGGTGTAGCTGTGTTAGTGGACCAGAGGTGTAGCTGTGTTAGTGGACCAGAGGCGTTGCTGTGTTAGTGGACCAGAGGTGTAGCTGTGTTAGTGGACCAGAGGTGTTGCTGTGTTAGTGGACCAGAGGTGTTGCTGTGTTAGTGGACCAGAGGTGTAGCTGTGTTGGTGGACCAGAGGTGTAGCTGTGTTAGTGGATCAGAGGTGTAGCTGTGTTGGTGGACCAGAGGTGTAGCTGTGTTGGTGGACCAGAGGTGTTGCTGTGTTAGTGGACCAGAGGTGTAGCTGTGTTGGTGGACCAGAGGTGTAGCTGTGTTGGTGGACCAGAGGTGTAGCTGTGTTGGTGGACCAGAGGTGTAGCTGTGTTAGTGGACCAGAGGTGTAGCTGTGTTGGTGGACCAGAGGTGTAGCTGTGTTGGTGGACCAGAGGTGTAGCTGTGTTGGTGGACCAGAGGTGTAGCTGTGTTAGTGGACCAGAGGTGTAGCTGTGTTAGTGGACCAGAGGTGTTGCTGTGTTAGTGGACCAGAGGCGTTGCTGTGTTAGTGGACCAGAGGTGTTGCTGTGTTAGTGGACCAGAGGTGTAGCTGTGTTGGTGGACCAGAGGTGTAGCTGTGTTAGTGGACCAGAGGTGTAGCTGTGTTAGTGGACCAGAGGTGTAGCTGTGTTGGTGGACCAGAGGTGTAGCTGTGTTGGTGGACCAGAGGTGTAGCTGTGTTAGTGGACCAGAGGTGTAGCTGTGTTGGTGGACCAGAGGTGTAGCTGTGTTGGTGGACCAGAGGTGTAGCTGTGTTGGTGGACCAGAGGTGTTGCTGTGTTGGTGGAGCAGAGGTGTAGCTGTGTTGGTGGAGCAGAGGTGTAGCTGTGTTGGTGGACCAGAGGTGTAGCTGTGTTTGTGGACCAGAGGTGTAGCTGTGTTGGTGGACCAGAGGTGTAGCTGTGTTAGTGGACCAGAGGTGTAGCTGTGTTGGTGGACCAGAGGTGTAGCTGTGTTAGTGGACCAGAGGTGTAGCTGTGTTGGTGGAGCAGAGGTGTAGCTGTGTTGGTGGAGCAGAGGTGTTGCTGTGTTAGTGGACCAGAGGTGTAGCTGTGTTGGTGGACCGAAGGTGTAGCTGTAATGGTGGACCAGAGGTGTAGCTGTGTTGGTGGACCAGAGGTGTAGCTGTGTTGGTGGACCAGAGGTGTTGCTGTGTTAGTGGACCAGAGGTGTAGCTGTGTTGGTGGACCAGAGGTGTAGCTGTGTTAGTGGACCAGAGGTGTAGCTGTGTTGGTGGACCAGAGGTGTAGCTGTGTTGGTGGACCAGAGGTGTAGCTGTGTTGGTGGACCAGAGGTGTAGCTGTGTTGGTGGACCAGAGGTGTAGCTGTGTTAGTGGACCAGAGGTGTAGCTGTGTTGGTGGACCAGAGGTGTAGCTGTGTTAGTGGACCAGAGGTGTAGCTGTGTTGGTGGTCCAGAGGTGTAGCTGTGTTGGTGGACCAGAGGTGTAGCTGTGTTAGTGGACCAGAGGTGTAGCTGTGTTGGTGGACCAGAGGTGTAGCTGTGTTGGTGGACCAGAGGTGTAGCTGTGTTGGTGGACCAGAGGTGTTGCTGTGTTGGTGGAGCAGAGGTGTAGCTGTGTTGGTGGAGCAGAGGTGTAGCTGTGTTGGTGGACCAGAGGTGTAGCTGTGTTGGTGGACCGAAGGTGTAGCTGTAATGGTGGACCAGAGGTGTAGCTGTGTTGGTGGACCAGAGGTGTAGCTGTGCTCATGGTCCACCACCAAAGCCACCCCATCACCGCCATTCTCTGCTTTTTCAGCAGAGAATTTATGAGGTGCTCAGGAGAGGAGTGTGTGAGGTGTGTATTGTGCCGGCGAAGCTTTCCTCATACATCTGGCGATGAAGCCTGACGGTACTGTGCACCGTGAAGCCTGACACGCACGGTACTGTGCACGGTGACGCCAGACACGCACGGTACTGTGCACCGTGAAGCCAGACACGCACGGTACTGTGCACCGTGAAGCCTGACACGCACGGTACTGTGCACGGTGACGCCAGACACGCACGGTACTGTGCACCGTGAAGCCAGACACGCACGGTACTGTGCACCGTTAAGCCTGACACGCACGGTACTGAGCACCGTGAAGCCAGACACGCACGGTACTGAGCACCGTGAAGCCAGAAACGCACGGTACTGTGCACCATGAAGCCTGACACGCACGGTACTGAGCACCATGAAGCCAGAAACGCACGGTACTGAGCACCGTGAAGCCTGACACGCACGGTACTGAGCACCGTGAAGCCAGACACGCACGGTACTGTGCACCGTGAAGCCAGACACGCACGGTACTGAGCACCATGAAGCCAGAAACGCACGGTACTGAGCACCGTGAAGCCTGACACGCACGGTACTGAGCACCGTGAAGCCAGACACGCACGGTACTGAGCACCGTGAAGCCAGACACGCACGGTACTGTGCACCGTGAAGCCAGACACGCACGGTACTGAGCACCGTGAAGCCTGACACGCACGGTTCTGAGCACCGTGAAGCCAGAAACGCACGGTACTGAGCACCGTGAAGCCTGACACGCACGGTACTGTGCACAGCGAAGCCAGAAACGCACGGTACTGAGCACCGTGAAGCCAGACACGCACGGTACTGAGCACCGTGAAGCCTGACACGCACGGTACTGTGCACAGCGAAGCCAGAAACGCACGGTACTGAGCACCGTGAAGCCTGACACGGACGGTACTGTGCACGGTGACGCCAGACACGCACTGTACTGTGCACCGTGAAGCCAGCCACGCACAGTACTGTGCACCGTGAAGCCAGCCACGCACGGTACTGTGCACCGTGAAGCCAGCCACGCACGGTACTGAGCACCGTGAAGCCAGCCACGCACGGTACTGTGCACCGTGAAGCCTGACACGCACGGTACTGAGCACCGTGAAGCCAGCCACGCACGGTACTGTGCACCGTGAAGCCAGACACGCACGGTACTGAGCACCGTGAAGCCAGCCACGCACGGTACTGTGCACGGTGACGCCAGACACGCACGGTACTGAGCACCGTGAAGGCAGCCACGCACGGTACTGTGCACCGTGAAGCCAGACACGCACGGTACTGAGCACCGTGAAGCCAGCCACGCACGGTACTGTGCACGGTGACGCCAGACACGCACGGTACTGAGCACCGTGAAGCCAGACACGCACAGTACTGTGCACGGTGGCGCCAGACACGCACTGTACTGTGCACGGTGACGCCAGACACGCACAGTACTGTGCACGGTGGCGCCAGACACGCACAGTACTGTGCACGGTGGCGCCAGACACGCACGGTACTGAGCACCGTGAAGCCAGACACGCACACTACTGTGCACGGTGGGGGTCAATTTCCTGGTCAACTGAGACTTCACCTCCCTTATTTCCTGCCAATTTGTTGGTGATGGGGAGTTCCTTCCCCATCACCTGCTGGTGGTGGGTAAGACCTGCTGGTGATGGGGAGTTCCTTCCCCATCACCTGCTGGTGGTGGGTAAGACCTGCTGGTGATGGGGAGTTCCTTCCCCATCACCTGCTGGTGGTGGGTAAGACCTGCTGGTGATGGGGAGTTCCTTCCCCATCACCTGCTGGTGGTGGGTAAGGCCTGTTGGCGATGGGGAGTTCCTTCCCCATCACCTGCTGGTGGTGGGTAAGGCCTGTTGGTGATGGGGAGTTCCTTCCCCATCACCTGCTGGTGGTGGGTAAGGCCTGCTGGTGATGGGGAGTTTCTTCCCCATCACCTGTTGGTGATTTAAAAGGCCCCAGAGATAGTCCCTGGCTACCAGAGATAGTCCCTGGCTACCAGAGATAGTCCCTGGCTACCAGAGATAGTCCCTGGCTACCAGAGATAGTCCCTGGCTACCAGAGATAGTCCCTGGCTACCAGAGATAGTCCCTGGCTACCAGAGATTGTCCCTGGCTACCAGAGATAGTCCCTGGCTACCAGAGATAGTCCCTGGCTACCAGAGATAGTCCCTGGCTACCAGAGATAGTCCCTGGCTACCAGAGATAGTCCCTGGCTACCAGAGATAGTCCCTGGCTACCAGAGATAGTCCCTGGCTACCAGAGATAGTCCCTGGCTACCAGAGATAGTCCCTGGCTACCAGAGATAGTCCCTATCTACCAGAGATAGTCCCTGGCTACCAGAGATAGTCCCTGGCTACCAGAGAGAGTCCCTGGCTACCAGAGAGAGTCCCTGGCTACCAGAGATAGTCCCTGGCTACCAGAGAGAGTCCCTGGCTACCAGAGAGAGTCCCTGGCTACCAGAGAGAGTCCCTGGCTACCAGAGAGAGTCCCTGGCTACCAGAGAGAGTCCCTGGCTACCAGAGAGAGTCCCTGGCTACCAGAGATAGTCCCTGGCTACCAGAGATAGTCCCTGGCTACCAGAGATAGTCCCTGGCTACCAGAGATAGTCCCTGGCTACCAGAGATAGTCCTTGGCTACCAGAGATAGTCCCTGGCTACCAGAGATAGTCCCTGGCTACCAGAGATAGTCCCTGGCTACCAGAGATAGTCCCTGGCTACCAGAGATAGTCCCTGGCTACCAGAGATAGTCCCTGGCTACCAGAGAGAGTCCCTGGCTACCAGAGATAGTCCCTGGCTACCAGAGATAGTCCCTGGCTACCAGAGATAGTCCCTGGCTACCAGAGATAGTCCCTGGCTACCAGAGATAGTCCCTGGCTACCAGAGATTGTCCCTGGCTACCAGAGATAGTCCCTGGCTACCAGAGATAGTCCCTGGCTACCAGAGATAGTCCCTGGCTACCAGAGATAGTCCCTGGCTACCAGAGATAGTCCCTGGCTACCAGAGATAGTCCCTGGCTACCAGAGATAGTCCCTGGCTACCAGAGATAGTCCCTGGCTACCAGAGATAGTCCCTGGCTACCAGAGATAGTCCCTGGCTACCAGAGATAGTCCCTATCTACCAGAGATAATCCCTGGCTACCAGAGATAGTCCCTGGCTACCAGAGAGAGTCCCTGGCTACCAGAGATATTCCCTGGCTACCAGAGATAGTCCCTGGCTACCAGAGATAGTCCCTGGCTACCAGAGATAGTCCCTGGCTACCAGAGATAGTCCCTGGCTACCAGAGATAGTCCCTGGCTACCAGAGATAGTCCCTGGCTACCAGAGATAGTCCCTGGCTTCCAGAGATAGTCCCTGGCTACCAGAGATAGTCCCTGGCTACCAGAGATATTCCCTGGCTACCAGAGATAGTCCCTGGCTACCAGAGATAGTCCCTGGCTACCAGAGATAGTCCCTGGCTACCAGAGATAGTCCCTGGCTACCAGAGATAGTCCCTGGCTACCAGAGATAGTCCCTGGCTACCAGAGATAGTCCCTGGCTACCAGAGATAGTCCCTGGCTACCAGAGAGAGTCCCTGTTTACCAGAGATAGTCCCTGTTTACCAGAGATAGTCCCTGGCTACCAGAGATAGTCCCTGGCTACCAGAGATAGTCCCTGGCTACCAGAGATAGTCCCTGGCTACCAGAGATAGTCCCTGGCTACCAGAGATAGTCCCTGGCTACCAGAGATAGTCCCTGGCTACCAGAGATAGTCCCTGGCTACCAGAGATAGTCCCTGGCTACCAGAGATAGTCCCTGGCTACCAGAGATAGTCCCTGGCTACCAGAGATAGTCCCTGGCTACCAGAGATAGTCCCTGGCTACCAGAGATAGTCCCTGGCTACCAGAGATAGTCCCTGGCTACCAGAGATAGTCCCTGGCTACCAGAGATAGTCCCTGGCTACCAGAGATAGTCCCTGGCTACCAGAGATAGTCCCTGGCTACCAGCGATAGTCCCTGGCTACCAGAGATAGTCCCTGGCTACCAGAGATAGTCCCTGGCTACCAGAGATAGTCCCTGGCTATCAGAGATAGTCCCTGGCTACCAGAGATAGTCCCTGGCTACCAGAGATAGTCCCTGGCTACCAGAGATAGTCCCTGGCTACCAGAGAGAGTCCCTGGCTACCAGAGATATTCCCTGGCTACCAGAGATAGTCCCTGGCTACCAGAGATAGTCTCTGGCTACAAGAGATATTCCCCGGCTTCCAGAGATAGTCCCTGGCTACCAGAGATAGTCCCCGGCTACCAGAGATAGTCCCCGGCTACCAGAGATAGTCCCTGGCTACCAGAGATAGTCCCCGGCTACCAGAGATAGTCCCCGGCTACCAGAGATAGTCCCCGGCTACCAGAGATAGTCCATGGCTACCAGAGATAGTCCCTGGCTACCAGAGATAGTCCCTGGCTACCAGAGATAGTCCCTGGCTACCAGAGATAGTCCCTGCCTACCAGAGATAGTCCCTGGCTACCAGAGAGAGTCCCTGGCTACCAGAGATATTCCCCGGCTACCAGAGATATTCCCTGGCTACCAGAGATAGTCCCTGGCTACCAGAGATAGTCCCTGGCTACCAGAGATAGTCCCTGGCTACCGGAGAGAGTCCCTGGCTACCAGAGATAGTCCCTAGCTACCAGAGATATTCCCCGGCTACCAGAGATATTCCCCGGCTACCGGAGAGGGAGGGTTGTGAGGGGGTTGTGAGGGGGTTGTGAGGGTGTTGTGAGGGGGTTGTGAGGGGGTTGTGAGGGGGATTGTGAGGGGGTTGTGAAGGGGTTGTGAGGGGGGTTGTGAGGGGGGTTGTGAGGGGGGTTGTGAGGGGGTTGTGAGGGGGTTGTGAGGGGGTTGTGAGGGGAACATGATAATGAGCAGACAGTGAGGCTGGAGAAGATTTCTGATAACCCACGTGCAGTCTGCTCCCTTGTCTGTGGTGGCTCTGTGGTGGCACTGTGGTGGCACTGAGGTGGCTCTGTGGTGGCTCTGTGGTGGCACTGTGGTGGCTCTGTGGTGGCTCTGTGGTGGCTGTGTGGTGGCACTGTGGTGGCTCTGTGGTGGCTCTGTGGTGGCTGTGTGGTGGCACTGTGGTGGCTGTGTGGTGGCTGTGTGGTGGCACTGTGGTGGCTGT
The DNA here is from genome assembly GCF_040958095.1 of Procambarus clarkii. Taxonomy (NCBI): domain Eukaryota; kingdom Metazoa; phylum Arthropoda; class Malacostraca; order Decapoda; family Cambaridae; genus Procambarus; species Procambarus clarkii. The sequence continues at coordinate 29,374,965 of NC_091197.1, forward strand.
GTGGTGGCTGCGTAGTGGCTGTGTGGTGGCACTGTGGTGGCTGTGTGGTGGCACTGTGGTGGCTGTGTGGTGGCTGTGTGGTGGCTCTGTGGTGGCTCTGTGGTGGCACTGTGGTGGCTCTGTGGTGGCTCTGTGGTAGGTGTTTGGTGGCTCTTTGGTGGCTGTGTGGTGGCTCTGTGGTGGCTCTGTGGTGGCACTATGGTGGCTCTGTGGTGGCTGTGTGTTGGCTCTGTGGTGGCTGTGTGGTGGCACTGTGGTGGCTCTGAGGTGGCACTGTGGTGGCACTGTGGTGACACTGTGGTGGCTCTGTGGGGGCTCTGTGGTGGCACTGTAGTGGCTCTGTGGTGGCTCTGTGGTGGCTCTGTGGTGGCACTGTGGTGGCTCTGTGGTGGCACTGTGGTGGCTCTGTGATGGCTCTGTGGTAGGTGTTTGGTGGCTCTGTGGTGGCTGTGTGGTGGCTGTGTGGTGGCTGTGTGGTGGCACTGTGGTGGCACTGTGGTGGCTCTGTGGTGGCTGTGTGGTGGAACTGTGGTGGCTGTGTGGTGGCACTGTGGTGGCTGTGTAGTGGCACTGTGGTGGCTGTGTGGTGGCACTGTGGTGGCTGTGTGGTGGCACTGTGGTGGCTGTGTTGTGGCACTGTGGTAGCTCTGTGGTGGCTGTGTGGTGGAACTGTGGTGGCACTGTGGTGGCTGTGTGGTGGCACTGTGGTGGCTGTGTGGTGGCACTGTGGTGGCTGTGTGGTGGCACTGTGGTGGCTGTGTGGTGGCACTGTGGTGGCTGTGTGGTGGCACTGTGGTGGCTGTGTGGTGGCACTGTGGTGGCTGTGTGGTGGGTGTGTGGTGGCTGTGTGGTGGCTGTGTGGTGGCACTGTGGTGGTTGTGTGGTGGCACTGTGGTGGCTGTGTGGTGGCACTGTGGTGGCTGTGTGGTGGCTGTGTGGTGGCTATGTGGTGGCTGTGTGGTGGCACTGTGGTGGCACTGTGGTGGCTCTGTGGTGGCTGTGTGGTGGCACTGTGGTGGCTGTGTGGTGCCACTGTGGTGGCTGTGTGGTGGCACTGTGGTGGCTGTGTGGTGGCACTGTGGTGGCTGTGTGGTGGCACTGTGGTGGCTGTGTGGTGGTACTGTGGTGGCACTGTGGTGGCTCTGTAATGGCTGTGTGGTGGCACTGTAGTGGCTGTGTGGTGGCACTGTGGTGGCTGTGTGGTGGCTGTGTGGTGGCACTGTGGTGGCTGCGTGGTGGCACTGTGGTGGCTGTGTGGTGGCACTGTGGTGGCTGTGTGGTGGCACTGTGGTGGCTGTGTGGTGGTTGTGTGGTGGCACTGTGGTGGCTGTGTGGTGGCTGTGTGGTGGCACTGTGGTGGCTGCGTGGTGGCACTGTGGTGGCTGTGTGGTGGCACTGTGGTGGCTGTGTGGTGGCACTGTGGTGGCTGTGTGGTGCCACTGTGGTGGCTGTGTGGTGGCACTGTTGTGGCTGTGTGGTGGCTGTGTGGTGGCACTGTGGTGGCTGTGTGGTGGCACTGTGGTGGCTGTGTGGTGCCACTATGGTGGCAGTGTGGTGGCACTTTGGTGGTTGTGTGGTGGCTGTGTGGTGGCTGTGTGGTGGCACTGTGGTGGCTGTGTGGTGGCACTGTGGTGGCTGTGTGGTGGCCCTGTGGTGGCACTGTGGTGGCTGTGTGGTGGCTGTGTGGTGGCACTATGGTGGCTATGTGGTGGCACTGTGGTGGCTGTGTGGTGGCTGTGTGGTGGCACTGTGGTGGCACAGTGGTGGCTGTGTGGTGGCTTTGTGGTGGCACTGTGGTGGCTGTGTGGTGGCACTGTGGTGGCTGTGTGGTGGCACTGTGGTGGCTGTGTGGTGGCACTGTGGTGGCTGTGTGGTGGCACTGTGGTGGCTGTGTGGTGGCTGTGTGGTGGCACTGTGGTGGCTGTGTGGTGGCACTGTGGTGGCTGTGTGGTGGCACTGTGGTGGCTGTGTGGTGGCACTGTGGTGGCTGTGTGGTGGCACTGTGGTGGCTGTGTGGTGGCACTGTGGTGGCTGTGTGGTGGCACTGTGGTGGCTGTGTGGTGGCACTGTGGTGGCACTGTGGTGGCTGTGTGGTGGCACTGTGGTGGCTGTGTGGTGGCACTGTGGTGGCTTTGTAATGGCTGTGTGGTGGCACTGTGGTGGCTGTGTGGTGGCACTGTGGTGGCTGTGTGGTGGCACTGTGGTGGCTGCGTGGTGGCACTGTGGTGGCTGTATGGTGGCACTGTGGTGGCTGTGAGGTGGCACTGTGGTGGCTGTATGGTGGCACTGTGGTGGCTGTGTGGTGGCACTGTGGTGGCTGTGTGGTGGCTGTATGGTGGCACTGTGGTGGCTGTATGATGGCACTGTGGTGGCTGTATGGTGGCACTGTGGTGGCTGTGTGGTGGCACTGTGGTGGCTGTGTGGTGGCACTGTGGTGGCTGTGTGGTGGCTGTGTGGTGGCACTGTGGTGGCACTGTGGTGGCTGTGTGGTGGTACTGTGGTGGCTGTGTGGTGGCTCTGTAATGGCTGTGTGGTGGCACTGTAGTGGCTGTGTGGTGGCACTGTGGTGGCTGTGTGGTGGCTGTGTGGTGGCACTGTGGCGGCTGTGTGGTGGCACTGTGGTAGCACTATAGTGGCACTGTGGTGGCTCTGTGGTGGCACTGTGGTGGCTGTGTGGTTGCTCTGTGGTGGCACTGTAGTGGCACTGTGGTGGCTGTGTGGTTGCTCTGTGTGGCACTGTAGTGGTACTTTAGTGGCACTGTGGTGGCACTGTGGGGCTGTGTGGTGGCACTGTGGTGGCTGTGTGGTGTTACTGTAGTGGCTGTGTGGTGGCACTGTGGTGGCTGTGTGGTGGCACTGTAGTGGCATTGTGGTGGCTGTGTGGTGGCACTGTGGTGGCTGTGTGGTGGCACTGTAGTAGCATTGTGGTGGCACTGTGGTGGCACTGTGGTGGGTGTGTGGTGGGTGTGTTGTGGCACTGTGGTGGCACTGTTGTGGCTGTGTGGTGGCACTGTGGTGGCACTGTGGTGGCTGTGTGGTGGCTGTGTGGTGGCACTGTGGTGGCTGTGTGGTGGCACTGTGGTGGCTGTGTGGTGGCAGTGTGGTGGCTGTGTGGTGGCTGTGTGGTGGCACTGTGGTGGCTGTGTGGTGGCTGTGTGGTGGCACTGTGGTGGCTGTGTGGTGGCACTGTGGTGGCTGTGTGGTGGCACTGTGGTGGCTGTGTGGTGGCACTGTGGTGGCTGTGTGGTGGCACTGTGGTGGCTGTGTGGTGGCACTGTGGTGGCTGTGTGGTGGCTGTGTGGTGGCTGTGTGGTGGCACTGTGGTGGCTGTGTGGTGGCACTGTGGTGGCTGTGTGGTGGCACTGTGGTGGCTGTGTGGTGGCACTGTGGTGGCTGTGTGGTGGCACTGTGGTGGCTGTGTGGTGGCACTGTGGTGGCTGTGTGGTGGCACTGTGGTGGCTGTGTGGTGGCACTGTGGTGGCTGTGTGGTGGCACTGTGGTGGCACTGTGGTGGCTGTGTGGTGGCACTGTGGTGGCTGTGTGGTGGCACTGTGGTGGCTTTGTAATGGCTGTGTGGTGGCACTGTGGTGGCTGTGTGGTGGCACTGTGGTGGCTGTGTGGTGGCACTGTGGTGGCTGCGTGGTGGCACTGTGGTGGCTGTATGGTGGCACTGTGGTGGCTGTGAGGTGGCACTGTGGTGGCTGTATGGTGGCACTGTGGTGGCTGTGTGGTGGCACTGTGGTAGCTGCGTGGTGGCACTGTGGTGGCTGTATGGTGGCTGTATGGTGGCACTGTGGTGGCTGTATGATGGCACTGTGGTGGCTGTATGGTGGCACTGTGGTGGCTGTGTGGTGGCACTGTGGTGGCTGTGTGGTGGCACTGTGGTGGCTGTGTGGTGGCTGTGTGGTGGCACTGTGGTGGCACTGTGGTGGCTGTGTGGTGGTACTGTGGTGGCTGTGTGGTGGCTCTGTAATGGCTGTGTGGTGGCACTGTAGTGGCGGTGTGGTGGCACTGTGGTGGCTGTGTGGTGGCTGTGTGGTGGCACTGTGGCGGCTGTGTGGTGGCACTGTGGTAGCACTATAGTGGCACTGTGGTGGCTCTGTGGTGGCACTGTGGTGGCTGTGTGGTTGCTCTGTGGTGGCACTGTAGTGGCACTGTGGTGGCTGTGTGGTTGCTCTGTGTGGCACTGTAGTGGTACTTTAGTGGCACTGTGGTGGCACTGTGGTGGCTGTGTGGTGGCACTGTGGTGGCTGTGTGGTGTTACTGTAGTGGCTGTGTGGTGGCACTGTGGTGGCTGTGTGGTGGCACTGTAGTGGCATTGTGGTGGCTGTGTGGTGGCACTGTGGTGGCTGTGTGGTGGCACTGTAGTAGCATTGTGGTGGCACTGTGGTGGCACTGTGGTGGGTGTGTGGTGGGTGTGTTGTGGCACTGTGGTGGCACTGTTGTGGCTGTGTGGTGGCACTGTGGTGGCACTGTGGTGGCTGTGTGGTGGCTGTGTGGTGGCACTGTGGTGGCTGTGTGGTGGCACTGTGGTGGCTGTGTGGTGGCAGTGTGGTGGCTGTGTGGTGGCTGTGTGGTGGCACTGTGGTGGCTGTGTGGTGGCTGTGTGGTGGCACTGTGGTGGCTGTGTGGTGGCACTGTGGTGGCTGTGTGGTGGCTGTGTGGTGGATGTGTGGTGGCACTGTGGTGACTGTGTGGTGGCTGTGTGGTGGCACTGTGGTGGCACTGTGGTGGCACTGTGGGTGCTTTGTAATGGCTGTGTGGTGGCTGTGTGGTGGCACTGTGGTGGCTGTGTGGTGGCACTGTGGTGGCTGCATGGTGGCACTGTGGTGGCTGTATGGTGGCACTGTGGTGGCTGTGTGGTGGCACTGTGCTGGCTGTGTGGTGGCACTGTGGTGGCTGTGTGGTGGCTGTGTGGTGGCACTGTGGTGGCACTGTGGTGGCTGTGTGGTGGTACTGTGGTGGCACTGTGGTGGCTGTGTGGTGGCTGTGTGGTGGCACTGTGGTGGCACTGTAGTGGCTGTGTGGTGGCACTGTGGTGGCTGTGTGGTGGCTGTGTGGTGGCACTGTGGTGGCTGCGTGGTGGCACTGTGGTGGCTGTGTGGTGGCACTGTGGTGGCTGTGTGGTGGCACTGTGGTGGCTGTGTGGTGGCACTGTAGTGGCTGTGGTGGCAGTGTGGTGGCACTGTTATAGCTGTGTGGTGGCACTGTGGTAGCACTGTAGTGGCACTGTGGTGGCTCTGTCTTGGCACTGTGGTGGCTGTGTGGTTGCTCTGTGGTGGCACTGTAGTGGCATTGTGGTGGCACTGTAGTGGTACTTTAGTGGCACTGTGGTGGCAATGTGGTGGCTGTGTGGTGGCACTGTGGTGGCTGTGTGGTGTTACTGTAGTGGCTGTGTGGTGGCACTGTGGTGGCTGTGTGGAGGCACTGTGGTGGCATTGTGGTGGCACTGTGGTGGCTGTGTGGTGGCACTGTGGTGGCTGTGTGGTGGCCCTGTGGTGGCTGTGTGGTGGCACTGTGGTGGCACTGTGGTGGGTGTGTTGTGGCACTGTGGTGGCACTGTGGTGGCTGTGTAGTGGCACTGTGGTGGCTGTGTGGTGGCACTGTGGTGGCTGCGTGGTGGCACTGTAGTGGCTGTGTGGTGGCACTGTAGATGGTTGTGTGGTGGCACTGTGGTGGCTGTGTGGTGGCACTGTGGTGGCTGTGTGGTGGCATTGTGGTGGCTGTGTGGTGGCACTGTGGTGGCTGTGTGATGGCTCTGTGGTGGCTGTGTGGTGGCACTGTGGTGGATGTGTGGTGGCACTGTGGTGCCTGTGTGGTGGCTGTGGTGGCACTGTGGTGGCTGTGTGGTGGCACTGAGGTAGCTGTGTGGTGGCACTGAGGTGGCTGTGTGGTGGCACTGTGGTGGCTGTGTGGTGGCTGTGTGGCACTGTGGTGCCTGTGTGGTGGCACTGAGGTGGCTGTGTGGTGGCACTGTGGTGGCTGTGTGGTGGCACTGAGGTGGCTGTGTGGTGGCACTGAGGTGGCACTGAGGTGGCTGTGTGGTGGCACTGTGGTGGCACTCTGGTGGCTGTGTGGTGGCACTGAGGTGGCTGTGTGGTGGCACTGAGGTCGCACTGTGGTGGCTGTGTGGTGGCACTGAGGTGGCTGTGTGGTGGCACTGTGGTGGCTGTGTGGTGGCACTGAGGTGGCTGTGTGGTGGCAGTGAGGTGGCACTGTGGTGGCTGTGTGGTGGCACTGTGGTGGCTGTGTGGTGGCACTGTGGTGGCTGTGTGGTGGCACTGTGGTGGCTGTGTGGTGGCTGTGTGGTGGCACTGTGGTGGCACTGTGGTGGCTGTGTGGTAGCACTGAGGTGGCTGTGTGGTGGCACTGAGGTGGCTGTGTGGTGGCACTGAGATGGCACTGTGGTGGCTGTGTGGTGGCTGTGTGGTGGCTGTGTGTTGGCTGTGTGGTGGCACTGTGGTGGCACTGTGGTGGCTGTGTGGTGGCTGTGTGGTGGCTGTGTGGTGGCACTGTGGTGGCACTGTGGTGGCACTGTGGTGGCTGTGTGGTGGCACTGAGGTGTCTGTGTGGTGGCACTGAGGTGGCTGTGTGGTGGCACTGAGGTGGCTGTGTGGTGGCACTGAGGTGGCTGTGTGGTGGCTGTGTGGTGGCTGTGTGGTGGCACTGAGGTGGCTGTGTGGTGGCACTGAGGTGGCAGTGAGGTGGCAGTGTGGTGGCTGTATGGTGGCTGTGTGGTGGCTGTGTGGTGGCGGTGTGGTGGCTGTGTGGTGGCACTGTGGTGGCACTGTGGTGGCTGTGTGGTGGCTGTGTGGTGGCGGTGTGGTGGCTGTGTGGTGGCACTGTGGTGGCACTGTGGTGGCTGTGTGGTGGCACTGAGGTGTCTGTGTGGTGGCACTGAGGTGGCTGTGTGGTGGCTGTGTGGTGGCACTGAGGTGGCTGTGTGGTGGCTGTGTGGTGGCACTGAGGTGGCTGTGTGGTGGCCCTGTGGTGGCTGTGTGGTGGCTGTGTGGTGGCTGTGTAGTCAGAGTGAAAACAGCGTTGTTTATGTTTTGTCGTGTCCCTACAAGTGTGTGTGTGTGTGTGTGTACTCACCTAGTTGTACTCACCTAGTTGTGTTTGCGGGGGTTGAGCTCTGGCTCTTTGGTCCCGCCTCTCAACCGATTAACTGATGTACAGGTTCCTGAGCCTATTGGGCTCTATCATATCTACACATGAAACTGTGTATGGAGTCAGCCTCCACCACATCACTTCCTAATGCATTCCATTTGTCAACCATCCTGACACTAAAAAAGTTCTTTCTAATATCTCTGTGGCTCACTTGGGCACTCAGTTTCCACCTGTGTCCCCTAGTGCGTGTGCCCCTTGTGTTAAATAGCCTGTCCTTATCTTTCCTATCAATTCCCTTGAGAATCTTGAATGTGGTAATCATGTCCCCCCTAGTTCTTCTGTCTTCCAGCGAAGTGAGGTTTAATTCCCGTAGTTTCTCCTCGTAGCTCATACCTCTCAGCTCGGGTACTAGTCTGGTGGCAAACCTTTGAACCTTTTCCAGATTAGTCGTATCCTTGACTAGATATGGACTCCATGCTGGGGCTGCATACTCCAGGATTGGTCTGACATATGTGGTATACAAAGTTCTGAATGATTCTTTACACAAGTTTCTGAATGCCGTTCGTATGTTGGCCAGCCTGGCATATGCCGCTGATGTTATCCTCTTGATATGTGCTGCAGGAGACAGGTCTGGCCTGATATCAACTCCCAAGTCTTTTTCTTTCTCTGACTCCTGAAGAATTTCCTCTCCCAGATGATACCTTGTATCTGGCCTCCTGCTCCCTACACCTATCTTCATTACGTTACATTTGGTTGGGTTAAACTCTAACAACCACTTGTTCGACCATTCCTTCAGTTTGTCTAGGTCTTGTTGAAGCCTCAAACAGTCCTCTTCTGTGTGTGTGGTGGTTTGCGATCGCTGATGTGCCACTGTTTACTTGTTTTGTTTACGCCAGATGATGTTTGTGTTTGCTTAGCCAATTATGTATTTTTCCATCTGTTTGTGCGTGTGTGTACTCACCTATATGTGCTTGCAGGATCGAGCATTGACTCTTGGATCCCGCCTTTCGAGCATCGGTTGTTTACAGCAATGACTCCTGTCCCATTTCCCTATCATACCTGGTTTTAAAATTATGAATAGTATTTGCTTCCACAACCTGTTCCTGAAGTGCATTCCATTTCCCCACTACTCTCACGCTAAAAGAAAACTTCCTAACATCTCTGTGACTCATCTGAGTTTCAAGCTTCCGTCCATGTCCTCTCGTTCTGTTACTATTCCGTGTGAACATTTCGTCTATGTCCACTCTGTCAATTCCTCTGAGTATCTTATACGTTCCTATCATGTCCCCCCTCTCCCTTCTTCTCTCTAGTGTCGTAAGGCACAGTTCCCTCAGGCGCTCTTCATACCCCATCCCTCGTAGCTCTGGGACGAGTCTCGTTGCAAACCTCTGAACCTTTTCCAGTTTCATTATATGCTTCTTCAGATGGGGACTCCATGATGAGGCGGCATACTCTAAGACTGGCCTTACGTAGGCAGTGTAAAGCGCCCTAAATGCCTCCTTACTTAGGTTTCTGAATGATGTTCTAACTTTTGCCAGTGTAGAGTACGCTGCTGTCGTTATCCTATTAATATGTGCCTCAGGAGATAGATTAGGTGTTACGTCCACCCCCAGGTCTCTTTCACGCGTCGTTACAGGTAGGCTGTTCCCTTTCATTGTGTACTGTCCCTTTGGTCTCCTATCTCCTAGTCCCATTTCCATAACTTTACATTTGCTCGTGTTGAATTCTAGTAGCCATTTCTCTGACCATCTCTGCAATCTGTTCAGGTCCTCTTGGAGGATCCTGCAATCCTCATCTGTCACAACTCTTCTCATCAACTTTGCATCATCCGCAAACATCAACATGTAGGACTCTACGCCTGTAAACATGTCGTTAACATATACAAGAAATAGAATTGGTCCCAGCACCGATCCTTGTGGTACTCCACTTGTTACTGTTCGCCAGTCCGACTTCTCGCCCCTTACCGTAACTCTTTGGCTCCTTCCTGTTAGGTAGTTCCTTATCCATTCTAGGACCTTTCCCCCCACCCCCGCCTGCCTCTCGAGCTTGAACAGCAGTCTCATGTGCGGTACTGTATCAAAGGCTTTTTGGCAGTCCAGAAATATGCAGTCTGCCCAACCATCTCTGTCCTGTCTTATCCTCGTTATTTTATCATAGAATTCCAGAAGGTTTGTTAGGCACGATTTCCCTGTCCAGAACCCATGTTGATGTTTGTTCACAAACCTAATGTTCTCCAGGTGTGCAACCAGTCGTAGCCTAATTATTCTTTCCAGTATTTTACAGGGGATGCTTGTCAGTGATACAGGTCTGTAGTTAAGTGCCTCCTCCCTATCTCCTTTCTTGAAGATCGGCACGACATTTGCCTTCTTCCAGCAACTGGGCAATTCTCCTGACATAAGTGACTCATTAAAGATCATTGCCAGAGGCACGCTGAGGGCCTGTGCTGCTTCTTTTAGTATCCACGGTGGTACTTTGTCTGGTCCAACTGCTTTAGTTGCATCTAGAGTTGTCAACTGTTTCATTACCTCCTCTGCTGTCACCTCTATATCTGATAGTCTTTCATCTAGGGTAACCCCTTCCAACAATGGGAGCTGCTCAGGCTCGGTAGTGAACACTCCATGGAAACTGGCATTCAGTGCCTCGCAGATTTCCTTGTCACTTTCAGTATATGCCCCCTCTGTCTTCCTTAGTCTTGTCACTTGGTCGTTCACCGACATTTTTCTTCTTATATGACTGTGTAGTAACTTAGGTTGTTTTTTCGCTTTGATTGCAATATCGTTCTCATAGTCCCTTTCCGATGTTCGTCTTATGTTAATGTAATCGTTCCTAGCTCTGTTGTATCTGCTTCTGTTGTCCTCTGTTCTTTGTCTTCTGTACTTCCTCCACTCCCGCCTGCTGGCCATTTTTGCTTCCTGACACTGTCTATTAAACCATGGGTTATTATATTCCTTCTTATTTTTTCCCTTTACCGTTGGTATAAATCTCTCTTCGGCCTCCTGGCATTTCTGTATGACTAGGTCCATCATATCTTGGACTGTTTTTCCTCTAATTTCTTCCTCCCACTGCACTTCACCCAGATAGTCCCTCATCCTCATATAGTCCCCTTTCCTGTAGTCAGCTCTCCTTTCCCAGATCTCTTGTCCCATGGTCTTAAGTTTGAATTCCATCATGTAGTCAAAGACTAGGACACAATGGTCACTGGCCCCTAGAGGTATTTCATGCTCTAAATTCTCGATATCTTCTACGTTCTGGGTGAAAATCAGGTCTAATAGGCTCGGTGCATCTCCTCCTCTTTCCCTTGTGTCTTCCTTCACATGTTGTGTCAGGAAATTCCTGTCTATAACATCTACTAATTTTGCTCCCCACGTTTCGTCCCCTCCATGGGGATTCCTTGATTCCCAATTTATCTCTCCATGATTTAGGTCCCCCATGATCAGCAGCTTCGCTCTCATTCTGTGGGCTAGTGTTGCTGCCTTCTGCAGTTCATCTATACATGCTTTGTTGTTGTCATCATACTCAACATACTGTGTGTGTGTGTGTGTGTGTGTGTGTGTGTGTGTGTGTGTGTGTGTGTGTGTGTGTGTGTGTGTGTGTGTGTGTGTGTGTGTACTCACCTAGTTCTATTCACCTAATTGTGCTTGCGGGGGTTGAGCTCTGGCTCTTTGGTCTCGCCTCTCAACCGTTGATCAACTGATGTACAGATTCCTGAGCCTACTGGGCTCAGTGTGTGATGTGTGTGTGTGCGTCTGTATACTCATTTATTTGTGCCTGCAGGATCGAACATTGGCTCTTGGATCCCGCCTTTCGAGCCACCAGCTTTTTACAGCAAAGACTCCAGTCCCATTTCCCTAACATATCTTGTTTTAAAATTATGAACAGAATTTGCTTCCACAACCTGCTCCTTAAGTGCATTCCATTTTCCCACTTCTCTCACGCTAAAAGAAAACTTCCTAACATCTCTGTGACTCATCTGAGTTTCCAGCATCCACCCATGTCCCCTCGTTCTCTAACTATTTCGTGTGAACATTTTGTCTATTTCCACACTGTCAATTCCCCTGAGTATTTTATACGTTCCTATCATATCTCCCCTCTCTCTTCTTTTTTCTAGTGTCGTAAGGCTCAGTTCCTTCTGGCGCTCTTCATACCCTATCTCTCGTAGCGCTGGGACGAGCCTCGTCGCAAACTTCTGAAACTTTTCCGGTTTCCTTATGTGTTTCTTCAGGTGGGGGCTCCATGATGGCGCTGCATACTCTAAGACTGGACTCACGTAGGCAGTGTAAAGCGCCCTAAATTCCTCCTGTTACGGCCACAATGCGTCAGTAACCGGGTTCTTGATGGTGTAACCTCTTTTTCCATATCCGACCTCAAGTCGGTAGTAAGCCTTCAAGAAACTGCTTCTTCAAGCAGCAGTGCAATGCATGAATAAAGGGAGGATAAACAAGACAATTCCCTTCACCGATATATTCACACCTTCACCATTAAATATATACATATATAAATAAATTATTACTACACTTATATACAACTGCCTCTTTCACTCAGGGCACAACACAATGACAGTGTTCATCAAGCCCAAGAGAACTCACATCCCAAGTGTACGTTGTCCACTGGCAAACACTGGCGAGTCCACCTCCTACATGGGCCAGTCCACCTCCTACATGGGCCAGTCCACCTCCTACATGGGCCAGTTCACCTCCTACATGGGCCAGTCCGCCCCACACAGTATCACGATGTGTCTACACCTCTCCTTCGCTCTCCAGGTACTCACTGGCAGATGGCTTCAGCAACACACTGACAGGGGTACCAAACTACCATACACAGGGGTAGCGAACACCCTGGTAGAAGCCTCTAACAGCTTGCTAGCAGCACTTCACAAATACACATCACTGTCTTTCTTAATCCTTAGAAGCCAATCCCGGGTACGTCGACCTTCAACAACACCGTATATCAGCAGCTAACACACACTTCTCGGATCGACAGACGCTTACGTAGTCTTCTCACAGGACCAAGCTAAGAGTTCATTGAATGCCCAAGGCAAACTTCCCGCCTCAGCTCAATCACCTGCCTTTGTCACCTCTGTGGACATAAAAACATCATTAGCCTTACGGACTGTACACTGGGTAACTCTGGGGATAACATTCGTTCACTGAGGACTTGACATTGTGACGTGTAGCCACAACCTAGATGGCGCTGATCTTGATTCGCCACCCACCAGAGGTCAGCCACATCCACCTCCTCTTCTAACTGGGGCAGGAAACTGGAGCCATTCGCAGATACCACTACCACCAACAGATGGGGTTGCCTACATAGCGCCCAATACTAGGGGAGTTGGAGTGCAGACCCATAGATGGCGCTGACATTGCCACTCCACACACCGACACCGACAATGGTGTCGATACAGTACCACCTCCATACTTAGGTTTCTGAATGATGTTCTAACTTTTTCCAGTGTAGAGTACGCTGCTGTCGATATACTATTTACATGTGCCTCAGGAGTTAGATTAGGTGTTACATCCACGTCCTGGTCTCTTTCTCGAGGTGTTACAGGTAGGCTGTTCCCCTTCATCGTGTAATGTCCCTTTGGTCTCCTATCACCTAATCCCATTTCCGTAACTTTACATTTTCTCGAGTTGAACTCCAGAGGCCATTTCTCTGACCATCTCTGCAACCTGTTCAAGTCCTCTTGGAGGATCCTGCAATCCTCATCTGTCACAACTCTTCTCATTAACTTCACGTCATCCGCGAACATCGACATGTAGGATTCTACTCTTGTAAATATGTAATTTACGTATATTAGAAATAGAACTGGTCCCAGCACCGATCCTTGAGGTACTCCACTTGTTACTGTTCGCCAGTCCGACTTCTCGCCCCTTACCGTTACTCTCTGGCTCCTTCCTGTTAGGTAGTTCCTTACCCATGCTAGGGCCTTCCCGCTTACTCCCGCCTGCCTCTCAAGTTTGAATAGCAGTCTCGTGTGCGGTACTGTATCAAAGGCTTTTTGGCAGTTCAGAAATATGCTGTCTGCCCATTCTTCTCTCTCCTGCCTTATTCTCGTTATTTTATGATAGAATTCCAAAAGGTTTGTTAGGCATGATTTTCCTTTCCAAAACCCATGTTAATGTTTGTTTACAAACCTAATGTTCTCCAGGTGTGTAACTAGTCTTAACCAGATTATTCTTTCAAGTACTTTACATGGGATGCTTGTCAGTGATACAGGTCTTTAGTTAAGTGCCTCCTCTCTATCCCATTTCTTGAAAATCGGTACATATTCCTTCTCCCAGCAAATGGGCAATTTTCGGGACATAAGTGACTCACTAAATATCCTTGCCAGAGGCACGCTGAGGGCCTGTGCTGCCTCTTTCAGTATCCACGGTGATACTTTGTCTGGTCCAACTGCTTTAGTTGCATCCAGTGTTGTCAACTGTTCTCATTACCTCCTCTGCTGTCACCTCTATATCTGATAGTCTTTCATCTAGGGTAATCTCTTCTAACAAGGGAGCTGCTCAGGCTCGGTTGTGAACACTCCATGGATTTCCTTGAAACTTTCAGTATATGCCCCCCCCCCCCTCTGTTTTCCTTAGTCTTGTCACTTGGTCGTTCACCGACATTTTTCTTAATATATGACTGTGTAGTAATTTACGTTGCTTCTTCGTTTTAATCGCAATATCGTTCTCATAATTTCTTTCGATTCTCTTCTTAAGTTAATGTAATCGTTCCTAGCTCTGTTACATCTAATCCTGTTGTCCTCTGTCCTTTGTCTTCTGTACTTCCTCCACTCCCGCCTGCTGCTCATTGTTGCTTCCTGACACTGTCTATTAAATCATGGGTTATTATATTCCCTTCTACTTTTTTTCCTTTACTGTTGGTATAAATTTCTCTTCGGCCTCCTGGCATTTCCGTATGACCAGGTCCATCATATCTTGGACTGTTTTTCCTCTTAGTTCTTCCTCCCACTGCACTTCTCCCAGGTAGTCCCTTATCCTCCTGTAGTCCCCTTTCATGTAGTCCCCTTTCCTGTAGTCAACTCTCCTTTCCCAGACCTCTTGTCCCATGGTCACAATTTTAAGTTCCATCATATAGTCAAAGACTAGGACACAATGGTCACTGGCCCCTAGAGGTATTTCATGCTCCAAATTCTCGATGTATTCTACGTTCTGGGTGAAAGTCAGGTCTAATAGGCTCGGTGCATCTCCTCTTTCCCTTGTGTCTTCCTTCACGTGTTGTGTTAAGAAATTCCTGTCTATAACATTTACTAACTTTGCTCCCCACGTTTCGTCCCCTCCATGGGGATTCCTTGATTCCCAATTTATCTCTCCATGATTTAGGTCCCCCATGACCAGCAGCTTCGCTCTCATTCTGTGAACTAATGTTGCTGCCTTCTGCAGTTCATCTATGCATGCCTTGTTGTTGTCATCATACTCCTGCCTGGGTCTTCTACTGTTTGGTGGGGGATTGTAGATTATCAAGATCACAATCTTCCTCCCATCTGCTGTCAGAGTTCCATGTATGAAGCTTGTGCTCTCATTGGTAACTCGATTTCCCAGGTCTTCAAACTTCCATTTCCGCTTTATTAGGAGTGCTACTCCCCCTCCCTGTCTCTGTGTCCTCTCTTTTCTTATCACTTAGTGTGTGTACTTACCTAATTGTGCTTGCCGGGTTGAGCTCTGGCTCTTTGGTCCCGCCTCTCAAATGTCAATCAACTGGTGTACAGGTTCCTGAGCCTACTGGGCTCTATCATATCTACATTATAAACTGTGTATGGAGTCAGCCTCCACCACATCACTGCCTGATGCATTCCACCTGTTAACTACTCTGACACTGAAAAGGGTCTTTCTAATGTCACTGTGGCTCATGTGGATGCTCAGTTTCCACCTGTGGAAACAGGTGGAAACTGATAAAACTGATAAAAACAGTTTATCTT
>NC_091197.1:29394995-29439089 GCF_040958095.1 Procambarus clarkii
GTAGGGCCCAGGAGAGTGGAGTAGGGCCTAGGAGAGTGGTGTAGGGCCCCAGGAGAGTGGTGTAGGGCCTAGGAGAGTGGTGTAGGCCCTGGGAGAGTGGTGTAGGCCCCAGGAGAGTGGTGTAGGGCCCAGGAGAGTGGTGTAGGGCCCAGGAGAGTGGTGTAGGGCCCAGGAGAGTGGTGTAGGGCCCAGGAGAGTGGTGTAGGGCCCCGGGAGAGTGGTGTAGGGCCCAGGAGAGTGGTGTAGGGCCCACGAGAGTGGTGTAGGGCCCAGGAGAGTGGTGTAGGGCCCAGGAGAGTGGTGTAGGGCCCAGGAGAGTGGTGTAGGGCCCAGGAGAGTGGTGTAGGGCCCAGGAGAGTGGTGTAGGGCCCAGGAGAGTGGTGTAGGGCCCCAGGAGAGTGGTTGTAGGGCCCAGGAGAGTGGTGTAGGGCCCCAGGAGAGTGGTGTAGGGCCCAGGAGAGTGGTGTAGGGCCCCAGGAGAGTGGAGTAGGTCCCAGGAGAGTGGGTATAGGGCTCCAGGAGAGTGGTGTAGGGCCCAGGAGAGTGGGTATAGGGCCCCAGGAGAGTGGTGTAGGGCCCAGGAGAGTGGTGTAGGCGCCGGGAAAGTGGTGTAGGGCCCCAGGAGAGTGGTGTAGGGCCCAGGAGAGTGGTGTAGTGCCCAGGAGAGTGGTGTAGGCCCTGGGAGAGTGGTGTGGGGGCCCGGGAGAGTGGTGTAGGGCCCAGGAGAGTGGTGCAGGGCCCAGGAGAGTGGTGTAGGGCCCAGGAGAGTGGTGTAGGGCCCCAGGAGAGTGGTGTAGGGCCCAGGAGAGTGGTGCAGGGCCCAGGAGAGTGGTGTAGGGCCCCAGGAGAGTGGTGTAGGGCCCAGGAGAGTGGTGCAGGGCCCAGGAGAGTGGTGTAGGGCCCAGGAGAGTGGTGTAGGGCACGGGAGAGTGGTGCAGGGCCCAGGAGAGTGGTGTAGGGCACGGGAGAGTGGTGTAGGGCACGGGAGAGTGGTGTAGGCCCCGGGAGAGTGGTGTAGGCCCCAGGAGAGTGGTGTAGGGCCCAGGAGAGTGGTGTAGGGCACGGGAGAGTGGTGTAGGCCCCGGGAGAGTGGTGCAGGGCCCAGGAGAGTGGTGTAGGCCCCAGGAAAGTGGTGTAGGGCCCGGGAGAGTGGTGTAGGCCTCGGGAGAGTGGTGTAGGGCACGGGAGAGTGGTGTAGGGCCCCCGGGAGAGTGGTGTAGGGCCCAGGAGAGTGGTGTAGGGCCCCAGGAGAGTGGTGTAGGGCCCGGGAGAGTGGTGTAGGGCCCAGGAGAGTGGTGTAGGCCCCAGGAGAGTGGTGTAGGCCCCAGGAGAGTGGTGTAGGGCCCGGGAGAGTGGTGTAGGGCCCAGGAGAGTGGTGTAGGCCCCGGGAGAGTGGTGCAGGGCCCAGGAGAGTGGTGTAGGGCACAAGGAGAGTGGTGTAGGGCACGGGAGATTGGTGTAGGGCCCCCGGGAGAGTGGTGTAGTGCCCAGGAGAGTGGTGTAGGGCCCCAGGAGAGTGGTGTAGGGCCCGGGAGAGTGGTGTAGGGCCCAGGAGAGTGGTGTAGGCCCCAGGAGAGTGGTGTAGGGCCCAGGAGAGTGGTGTAGGGCCCCAGGAGAGTGGTGTAGGCCCCAGGAGAGTGGTGTAGGGCCCGGGAGAGTGGTGTAGGGCCCAGGAGAGTGGTGTAGGCCCCGGGAGAGTGGTGCAGGGCCCAGGAGAGTGGTGAAGGGCACAAGGAGAGTGGTGTAGGGCCCCAGGAGAGTGGTGTAGGGACCGGGAGAGTGGTGTAGGGCACAAGGAGAGTGGTGTAGGCCCCAGGAGAGTGGTGTAGGGCCCGGGAGAGTGGTGTAGGGCCCAGGAGAGTGGTGTAGGCCCCAGGATAGTGGTGTAGGGCCCAGGAGAGTGGTGTACGGCCCCAGGAGAGTGGTGTAGGGCCCGGGAGAGTGGTGTAGGCTCCTGGAGAGTAGTGTAGGGCCCAGGAGAGTGGTGTAGGCCCCGGGAGAGTGGTGTAGGCCCCAGGAGAGTGGTGTAGTGCCCGGGAGAGTGGTGTAGGCCCCGGGAGAGTGGTGTAGGGCACGGGAGAGTGGTGTAAGCTCCAGGAGAGTGGTGTAGGCCCCAGGAGAGTAGTGTAGGGCCCGGAAGGGTGGTGTAGGCCCCAGGAAAGTGGGTGTAGGCCCCGGGAGATTGGGTGTAGGGCCCCGGGAGAGTGGTGTAGGGCCCGGGAGAGTGGTGTAGGACCCGGGAGAGTGGTGTAGGCCCCGGGAGAGTGGTGTAGGCCACAGGAGAGTGGTGTAGGCCCCAGGAGAGTGGTGTAGGGCCTAGGAGAGTGGTGTAGGCCCTGGGAGAGTGGTGTAGGCCCCAGGAGAGTGGTGTAGGGCCCAGGAGAGTGGTGTAGGGCCCAGGAGAGTGGTGTAGGGCCCAGGAGAGTGGTGTAGGGCCCAGGAGAGTGGTGTAGGGCCCCGGGAGAGTGGTGTAGGGCCCAGGAGAGTGGTGTAGGGCCCACGAGAGTGGTGTAGGGCCCAGGAGAGTGGTGTAGGGCCCAGGAGAGTGGTGTAGGGCCCAGGAGAGTGGTGTAGGGCCCAGGAGAGTGGTGTAGGGCCCAGGAGAGTGGTGTAGGGCCCAGGAGAGTGGTGTAGGGCCCAGGAGAGTGGTGTAGGGCCCAGGAGAGTGGTGTAGGGCCCAGGAGAGTGGAGTAGGGCCTAGGAGAGTGGTGTAGGGCCCAGGAGAGTGGTGTAGGGCCCAGGAGAGTGGTGTAGGGCCCAGGAGAGTGGAGTAGGGCCTAGGAGAGTGGTGTAGGGCCCAGGAGAGTGGTGTAGGGCCTAGGAGAGTGGTGTAGGGCCCAGGAGAGTGGTGTAGGGCCCAGGAGAGTGGTGTAGGGCCCAGGAGAGTGGAGTAGGGCCTAGGAGAGTGGTGTAGGGCCCCAGGAGAGTGGTGTAGGGCCTAGGAGAGTGGTGTAGGCCCTGGGAGAGTGGTGTAGGCCCCAGGAGAGTGGTGTAGGGCCCAGGAGAGTGGTGTAGGGCCCAGGAGAGTGGTGTAGGGCCCAGGAGAGTGGTGTAGGGCCCAGGAGAGTGGTGTAGGGCCCCGGGAGAGTGGTGTAGGGCCCAGGAGAGTGGTGTAGGGCCCACGAGAGTGGTGTAGGGCCCAGGAGAGTGGTGTAGGGCCCAGCAGAGTGGTGTAGGGCCCAGGAGAGTGGTGTAGGGCCCAGGAGAGTGGTGTAGGGCCCAGGAGAGTGGTGTAGGGCCCAGGAGAGTGGTAGTAGGGCCCTAGGAGAGTGGTGTAGGGCCCAGGAGAGTGGTGTAGGGCCCTAGGAGAGTGGTGTAGGGCCCAGGAGAGTGGTGTAGGGCCCAGGAGAGTGGTGTAGGGCCCAGGAGAGTGGAGTAGGGCCTAGGAGAGTGGTGTAGGGCCCCAGGAGAGTGGTGTAGGGCCTAGGAGAGTGGTGTAGGCCCTGGGAGAGTGGTGTAGGCCCCAGGAGAGTGGTGTAGGGCCCAGGAGAGTGGTGTAGGGCCCAGGAGAGTGGTGTAGGGCCCAGGAGAGTGGTGTAGGGCCCAGGAGAGTGGTGTAGGGCCCCGGGAGAGTGGTGTAGGGCCCAGGAGAGTGGTGTAGGGCCCACGAGAGTGGTGTAGGGCCCAGGAGAGTGGTGTAGGGCCCAGCAGAGTGGTGTAGGGCCCAGGAGAGTGGTGTAGGGCCCAGGAGAGTGGTGTAGGGCCCAGGAGAGTGGTGTAGGGCCCAGGAGAGTGGTGTAGGGCCCCAGGAGAGTGGTGTAGGGCCCAGGAGAGTGGTGTAGGGCCCCAGGAGAGTGGTGTAGGGCCCAGGAGAGTGGTGTAGGGCCCCAGGAGAGTGGAGTAGGTCCCAGGAGAGTGGGTATAGGGCTCCAGGAGAGTGGTGTAGGGCCCAGGAGAGTGGGTATAGGGCCCCAGGAGAGTGGTGTAGGGCCCAGGAGAGTGGTGTAGGCGCCGGGAAAGTGGTGTAGGGCCCCAGGAGAGTGGTGTAGGGCCCAGGAGAGTGGTGTAGGGCCCAGGAGAGTGGTGTAGGCCCTGGGAGAGTGGTGTGGGGGCCCGGGAGAGTGGTGTAGGGCCCAGGAGAGTGGTGCAGGGCCCAGGAGAGTGGTGTAGGGCCCAGGAGAGTGGTGTAGGGCCCCAGGAGAGTGGTGTAGGGCCCAGGAGAGTGGTGCAGGGCCCAGGAGAGTGGTGTAGGGCCCCAGGAGAGTGGTGTAGGGCCCAGGAGAGTGGAGTAGGGCCCAGGAGAGTGGTGTAGGGCCCAGGAGAGTGGTGTAGGGCCCAGGAGAGTGGTGTAGGACCCAGGAGAGTGGTGTAGGGCCCAGGAGAGTGGTGTAGGGCCCAGGAGAGTGGTGTAGGGCCCAGGAGAGTGGAGTAGGGCCTAGGAGAGTGGTGTAGGGCCCAGGAGAGTGGTGTAGGGCCCAGGAGAGTGGTGTAGGGCCCAGGAGAGTGGAGTAGGGCCTAGGAGAGTGGTGTAGGGCCCAGGAGAGTGGTGTAGGGCCTAGGAGAGTGGTGTAGGGCCCAGGAGAGTGGTGTAGGGCCCAGGAGAGTGGTGTAGGGCCCAGGAGAGTGGTGTAGGGCCCAGGAGAGTGGTGTAGGGCCCAGGAGAGTGGTGTAGGGCCCAGGAGAGTGGTGTAGGGCCCAGGAGAGTGGTGTAGGGCCCAGGAGAGTGGAGTAGGGCCTAGGAGAGTGGTGTAGGGCCCAGGAGAGTGGTGTAGGGCCCAGGAGAGTGGTGTAGGGCCCAGGAGAGTGGAGTAGGGCCTAGGAGAGTGGTGTAGGGCCCAGGAGAGTGGTGTAGGGCCTAGGAGAGTGGTGTAGGGCCCAGGAGAGTGGTGTAGGGCCCAGGAGAGTGGTGTAGGGCCCAGGAGAGTGGAGTAGGGCCTAGGAGAGTGGTGTAGGGCCCCAGGAGAGTGGTGTAGGGCCTAGGAGAGTGGTGTAGGCCCTGGGAGAGTGGTGTAGGCCCCAGGAGAGTGGTGTAGGGCCCAGGAGAGTGGTGTAGGGCCCAGGAGAGTGGTGTAGGGCCCAGGAGAGTGGTGTAGGGCCCAGGAGAGTGGTGTAGGGCCCCGGGAGAGTGGTGTAGGGCCCAGGAGAGTGGTGTAGGGCCCACGAGAGTGGTGTAGGGCCCAGGAGAGTGGTGTAGGGCCCAGGAGAGTGGTGTAGGGCCCAGGAGAGTGGTGTAGGGCCCAGGAGAGTGGTGTAGGGCCCAGGAGAGTGGTGTAGGGCCCAGGAGAGTGGTGTAGGGCCCCAGGAGAGTGGTGTAGGGCCCAGGAGAGTGGTGTAGGGCCCCAGGAGAGTGGTGTAGGGCCCAGGAGAGTGGTGTAGGGCCCCAGGAGAGTGGAGTAGGTCCCAGGAGAGTGGGTATAGGGCTCCAGGAGAGTGGTGTAGGGCCCAGGAGAGTGGGTATAGGGCCCCAGGAGAGTGGTGTAGGGCCCAGGAGAGTGGTGTAGGCGCCGGGAAAGTGGTGTAGGGCCCCAGGAGAGTGGTGTAGGGCCCAGGAGAGTGGTGTAGGGCCCAGGAGAGTGGTGTAGGCCCTGGGAGAGTGGTGTGGGGGCCCGGGAGAGTGGTGTAGGGCCCAGGAGAGTGGTGCAGGGCCCAGGAGAGTGGTGTAGGGCCCAGGAGAGTGGTGTAGGGCCCCAGGAGAGTGGTGTAGGGCCCAGGAGAGTGGTGCAGGGCCCAGGAGAGTGGTGTAGGGCCCCAGGAGAGTGGTGTAGGGCCCAGGAGAGTGGTGCAGGGCCCAGGAGAGTGGTGTAGGGCCCAGGAGAGTGGTGTAGGGCACGGGAGAGTGGTGCAGGGCCCAGGAGAGTGGTGTAGGGCACGGGAGAGTGGTGTAGGGCACGGGAGAGTGGTGTAGGCCCCGGGAGAGTGGTGTAGGCCCCAGGAGAGTGGTGTAGGGCCCAGGAGAGTGGTGTAGGGCACGGGAGAGTGGTGTAGGCCCCGGGAGAGTGGTGCAGGGCCCAGGAGAGTGGTGTAGGCCCCAGGAAAGTGGTGTAGGGCCCGGGAGAGTGGTGTAGGCCTCGGGAGAGTGGTGTAGGGCACGGGAGAGTGGTGTAGGGCCCCCGGGAGAGTGGTGTAGGGCCCAGGAGAGTGGTGTAGGGCCCCAGGAGAGTGGTGTAGGGCCCGGGAGAGTGGTGTAGGGCCCAGGAGAGTGGTGTAGGCCCCAGGAGAGTGGTGTAGGCCCCAGGAGAGTGGTGTAGGGCCCGGGAGAGTGGTGTAGGGCCCAGGAGAGTGGTGTAGGCCCCGGGAGAGTGGTGCAGGGCCCAGGAGAGTGGTGTAGGGCACAAGGAGAGTGGTGTAGGGCACGGGAGATTGGTGTAGGGCCCCCGGGAGAGTGGTGTAGTGCCCAGGAGAGTGGTGTAGGGCCCCAGGAGAGTGGTGTAGGGCCCGGGAGAGTGGTGTAGGGCCCAGGAGAGTGGTGTAGGCCCCAGGAGAGTGGTGTAGGGCCCAGGAGAGTGGTGTAGGGCCCCAGGAGAGTGGTGTAGGCCCCAGGAGAGTGGTGTAGGGCCCGGGAGAGTGGTGTAGGGCCCAGGAGAGTGGTGTAGGCCCCGGGAGAGTGGTGCAGGGCCCAGGAGAGTGGTGAAGGGCACAAGGAGAGTGGTGTAGGGCCCCAGGAGAGTGGTGTAGGGACCGGGAGAGTGGTGTAGGGCACAAGGAGAGTGGTGTAGGCCCCAGGAGAGTGGTGTAGGGCCCGGGAGAGTGGTGTAGGGCCCAGGAGAGTGGTGTAGGCCCCAGGATAGTGGTGTAGGGCCCAGGAGAGTGGTGTACGGCCCCAGGAGAGTGGTGTAGGGCCCGGGAGAGTGGTGTAGGCTCCTGGAGAGTAGTGTAGGGCCCAGGAGAGTGGTGTAGGCCCCGGGAGAGTGGTGTAGGCCCCAGGAGAGTGGTGTAGTGCCCGGGAGAGTGGTGTAGGCCCCGGGAGAGTGGTGTAGGGCACGGGAGAGTGGTGTAAGCTCCAGGAGAGTGGTGTAGGCCCCAGGAGAGTAGTGTAGGGCCCGGAAGGGTGGTGTAGGCCCCAGGAAAGTGGGTGTAGGCCCCGGGAGATTGGGTGTAGGGCCCCGGGAGAGTGGTGTAGGGCCCGGGAGAGTGGTGTAGGACCCGGGAGAGTGGTGTAGGACCCGGGAGAGTGGTGTAGGCCACAGGAGAGTGGTGTAGGCCCCAGGAGAGTGGTGTAGGGCCCAGGAGAGTGGTGTAGGCCCAATGAGAGTGGGTGTAGGCCCCGGGAGAGTGGTGAAGGGCCCCAGAAGAGTGGTGTTGGGCCCAGGAGAGTGATGTCGGGCCCAGGAGAGTGATGTAGGGTCCAGGGGAGTGGTGTAGGGCCCCAGGAGAGTGGTGTAGGGCCCCAAAAGAGTGGGTGTAGGTCAACAGGAAAGTGGGTTTAGGGCCCAAGAGAATGGGTGTAGGCCCCAGGAGAGTGGTGTAGGGCCCCAGGAGAGTGGTGTAGGGCCCGGGAGAGTGGTGTAGGCCCCGGGAAAGTGGGTGTAGGGCCCAGGAGAGTGGTGTAGGCCCCGGGAGAGTAGGTGTAGGCCCCAGGAGAGTTGGTGTAGGGCCCAGGTGAGTGGTGTAGGGCCCCAGGAGAATGGGTGTAAGGCCCAGGAGAGTGGGTGTAGGGCCCCAGTAGAGTGGGTGTAAGGTCCGGGAGAATGGGTGTAGGCCCCAAGAGAGTGGCGTAGGCACCGGGAGAGTGGCGTAGGCACCGGGAGAGTGGGTGAAGGGACCCGGGTAGTGGGTGTAGGGCATGAGAGAGTGGGTATAGGGGCCCGGAAGGGTGGTGTAGGACCCGAGAGAGTGGGTGTAGGGCCTGAGAGAGTGGGAGTAGGTCAGAGGAGAGTGCTGTACGGCCCGGGAGAGTGGGAGTAGGCCCCAGGAGAGAGGGTGTAGGCCCAAGGAGAGTGGGTGTAGGCCCCAGGAGAGTAGTGTAGGCCCCAGGAGAGTAGTGTAGGGCCCGGAAGAGTGGTGTAGGCCTCAGGAGAGTGGTGTAGGCCCCGGGAGAGTGGTGTAGGCCCCGGGAGAGTGGTGTAGGCCACAGGAGAGTGGTGTAGGCCCCCGAAGGTTGGTGTAGGGCCCAGGAGAGTGGTGTAGGCCCAATGAGAGTGTGTGTAGGCCCCGGGAGAGTGGTGTAGGCCCCGGGAGAGTGGTGTAGGCCCCCAGGAGAATTGTGTAGGACCTCGGAGAGTGGGTAAGCCCCAGAAGAGTGAGTGTAGGCCCCAGGAGAGTGGTGTAGGCCCCAGGAGAGTGGATGTAGGCCCCAGGAGAGTGCGTGTAGGCCCCAGGAGAGTAGTGTAGGCCCCAGGAGAGTAGTGTACGGCCCGGAAGAGTGGTGTAGGCCCCAGAAGAGTTGTGTAGGCCCCTGGAGAGTGGTGTAGGCCCCATGGGAGTGAGTGTAGCGCCCAGGGAGAGTGGGTGTAGGCCCCAGGAGAGTGGGTGTAGGCCCCAGGAGACTGGGTGTAGGGCCCAGGGAGAGTGGGTGTAGGCCCCAAAAGACAGGGTGTAGGGCCCCGGGAGAGAGAGTGTAGGCCCAATGAGAGTGGGTGTAGGCCCCAGGAGAGTAGGTGTAGGCCCCATAAGAGTTGTGAAGGTCCCCCGGGAGCGTGGTGTAGGGCCCCAGGAGAGTGGTGTAGGCCCCGGGAGAGTGGGTGTAGGGCCCAGGGAGAGTTGTGTAGGCCCCGGGAGAGTTGTGTAGGCCCCATGAGAGTGGGTGTAGGCCCCAGGAGAGTGGGTGTAGGCCCCCAGGAGAATTGTGTAGGACCTCGGAGAGTGGGTAAGCCCCAGAAGAGTGAGTGTAGGCCCCAGGAGAGTGGTATAGGCCCCGGGAGAGTGGGTGTAGGGCCCAGGGAGAGTGGGTGTAGGCCCCAGGAGAGTGGGTGTAGGCCCCAGGAGAGTGGGTGTAGGCCCCAAAAGACTGGGTGTAGGCCCCAGAAGAGTAGTGTAGGCCCCAAAAGAGTGGGTGTAGGCCCCAGGAGAGTGGTGTAGGCCCCAGGAGAGTAGTGTACGGCCCGGGAGAGTGGTGTAGGCCCCGGGAGAGTGGTATAGGCCCCATGAGAGTGGTTGTAGGCGCCAAGAGAGTGGGTGTAGGCCCCAGGAGAGTGGGTGTAGGGCCCAGGGAAGTAGTAGGGAGTAAGAGCCACAGACGATTTTTTTTTTTGGGCGGAGGACCCCTGTGAGTTGTACGACTCACAGGCTCCTTTTTTTTTTTTTTTGGCGAGTGGACCCCTTTGAGTTGTACGACTCACAGGCTCCTTTTTTGTTTTTCTGGAAATTCGTGTGTAGCGCTTAGGGGTTTTCAGGTAAATTTTGTCAGTCACAGATTTTAGAAGTAAGGATTTCTTATGAGAAAAATAATTTCCGAGACTTAGAAGTTTGTTAAGGCCTTATGGGAGAAATTCAAATAACGTGTGTAGCACTTTAGGGCTTCCAGGAGAACTCTACGGACATATTTTACATGTTTTCAACTTACAAAATCGTCTATGTAAGCCTTAGTTATTCATATAAATTTAGAAAATCACTGTGTAAGTCATGGTTTTCAAGTCTCGTACCTCACACCCCCCTCCCTCCCCCCTTACCTCGCAATCTGTCGCGTCACCTTTATTTACTTTGCGCCCAGCCAGCCAGCCAGTCGGCTCTTAATCTTATCTTATCTTCATAATATCTGGACCGTTCCTCCTCTCTCTCTCTCTCCTTTCATTCAGTTCAACTATTTTCCAACATCGTATGTTTACTCCTTTTCATTAAGCAAGTCAGTATGTTTGCTCCTTTTCATTAAGCAAGTCAGTTTTACACAAATAAATCATGTTAGTAAGCAAGTTCTAGCTCGCGTTCCCCACCTTAGTCCCCTGTCGTATAAAGAATACTATCATTCCAATCCCTCTAAAATTTAAAAATAATCATATTTCAAATGTAGTTCAATACAGTAATTAGTTACCAAGCTCCAGCTCTTGTCCTCCGCCTTAGCTCTCTCTCGTATCTTCGTTAGTATCAGTCCAATTTCCCTGAAATTTTTACCCTCTGTATTTCGGGGACCGTAAATAAGATCAAAACAGTTACCAAGCTCCAGCGCTTGTCCTCCGCCTTAACTCTCTCTCTTATCTTCGTTAGTAACAGTCCAATTTCCCTGAAATTTTTACCCTCTGTATTTCAGACACCGTAAATAAAATCAAGTCAGTTATCGAGCTCCAGCTCTCGTCCCCGCCTTAGTTCTCCTTCGTATCTTTGTAAATAACCCATCAATTTCCCTAAAATTTAAAGCAGACATACTTCAAAGTTAGTAAATAAAATCAAGTCAGTTATCGAGCTCCAGCTCTCGTCCCCGCCTTAGTTCTCTTTCATATCTTTGTAAATAAACCATCAATTTCCCTGAAATTTTTACCCGCTGTATTTCAGACATAGTAAATATGAAGTAAACAATTATAAAACTCTAGCTCTTGTCCTCTGTCCAAGCTCACTTTTGTAAAATCATTACTCTCAGTCCAAATCACCCAACTACATTTTCAGACATAGTAAATAAAAACCAGTTCAGTTATCAAGTTTCAACTCTTGTGCCCCAGCTTAGTTCATTTGTACAAGTTCTTTATTTTCCAACTAAATCACCCTGTGATTTAAGATCACCGTAT
This sequence comes from Procambarus clarkii, assembly GCF_040958095.1. Lineage (NCBI taxonomy): Eukaryota > Metazoa > Arthropoda > Malacostraca > Decapoda > Cambaridae > Procambarus > Procambarus clarkii. The sequence goes on from NC_091197.1 coordinate 29,405,591, forward strand.
TTCTAACGTAGTAAAATTAATCGGGGCATTAACCAAGCTCCATTTCCTCAGCCTTAGATTATCAGACATAAATATATTCGATCAAGTCCCTCTCCAGCCTATCTGTTTATCAGAGTATTTACTTTACCCTTCTCATCCCCAACGTATCAAAAACCTTCAATAATCATACTGTATTTGCATATTTTCTCTATATTCAGCTGTGTTCTTCACATTTTGTCCATGTTTTCTATGTTCACTCCATGTTCTTCAAATGTTCACAGTCCCATTCAGTTTATATTTTCACAAGTATCTCCATTTTTTCTATAATCTTTCTCTTAGTCTCATTACTTTCTCTACAAATTCTAGTCATATTTTCTATGTTTTCATGTTCATCACATGTTCTCTTTACAACTTTTATACTCAATATTCATGCTAACTTCCATATTTTGTGTTCTTTGCAATATTCATGTTCCTCTACAAGTTCATGTTCCTCACAAGATCACTTCGTTTTTTCACCTTCACTTACATGTTTTCTACATTCTTTGTCATATTCTCCATGTTCTTCACAAGTCCATTATTCATTCTTTGTAATCCCTATTCTCCTTATCATGTTTTCATGTTCACTATTCATCAACTTTTCTTACATATGTTCTTTGCCATGTTCCCCATATGTTCTCTGGATTTTTCCCCTTACATGTTATCTAACGTTCCTTAACTAAAAAATCTTTCACCAATCAACTAAAACATAGTCACTTTCGTCATTTCTCAACTAAACTTATTATCCAGTCAACTAAAAATAGTCAGAAATAGCCTCGTTCAACACTGTTCTTAACTAAAACAACCTTTCTCTTAGCTAAAAATTGTCAAAGGAAACTTCTTTCAGCACTTTCTTAACAGCCGCTATGTTTCATCAAGTAAGAAAAAATTGTCAAAGGAAACTTTCCAAAACTGTTCATAACTAGCTTTTATCCATCGTCAATCAACTAAAAATAATAACTTTCATCATTTCTTAACTAAACATATTCCCCATTCATCAGAAAATAACCGTGTTCATCATGTTTCATTGTCATTTCATAACTAAAATTATCTGCCAATCATCAGAAAAAGTCACTTTCATCATTTCTTAACTAAACTTATTCCCCCAGTCATCAGAAATTAACCGTGTTCATCATGTTTCCTTGTCATTTCTTAACTGAAATATCACTTCTCTCATCTGAAAATAGTCAGGATTAATCTCATTCAACACCGTTCTTAACTAAAACAACCTTTCGCTTAGCTAAAAATTGTCAAAGGAATCTTTCAGCACTGTTCATAACTAACTTTATCCATCGTCAAGTAAGAAAATATAGTCAAAGATATCTTTCATCGCTGTTCTTAACTGACATTATACTTTGGGGAGCACAAAAAATAGTCTCCCTCGTCATGTTTTGTCTTTTTCCTCAACTAAAAGAGTCAAATGTAACTTTTTCAACACTTTCATAACTAAAATTATATGTCGCTAAGTAAGAAAAAATAGTCAAATGTAACTTTTTCAGCACTTTCGTAAAAATTATATGTCGTTAAGTAAGAAAAATAGTCAAAGGTGCTCTCCGTTACACCAAAGTTACTCTTCGAGAAATCAAAGACACTCTTCAATACATCAAGGACTTACTCAAAGACACCAAAGTCACACTCTAAGACATCCTTCGAGACATCAAAGACTTCCTTAAGACTTCAATGGGACTCTTCCATTCATCAAAGACATTCTCTAAGCCCTCAAAGTTATTCTCAGCACAATCAAAAGTTATTCCGAGACAACAAAAGTTATTCTCAGAACAAATCAAAAGTTATTCCAAGACAACAAAAAGTCTTTCTCAGAGCTATCAAAATTATTCTCGGAGTCATCAAAAGGTATTCTCTAACTCACTTTGGTCATTAAAGTTAATTTCTATGTTATAAAAGTTTGTCTCAGAGACATCTAAAGTTAATCTTAGAGTTATCAAATGTAATCTCTAACTCTCTTTTGTTCATCAAAGTTGATCTCAGAGTTAGCAAAGGTAATCTCTAACTCACTCTCGTTCATCAAAGTTGTTTCAAAGACATCAAAGTTATTCAAAGAGCTAACAAAAGTTATTCTCAGAGTCACCTTCGTTCTTCAGAGAAACTTTCCAAAACATCTTTATTCATCAAAGTTATTCTCAGAGGCATAAAAGTCATTCTCAGAGCTATCAAACTTGTTCTCAAAGTCATCAAACTTGTTCTCAAAGTCATCAAACTTATTCACAGAGTCATCAATGTTGTTTCAAAGACATCAAAGTTACTTTTCATTACATCAAAGACGCATTCAAATACTACCCATGTTCTCAGAAGTCATTCTCTAAGCCATCAATGTTCTTCTCTAAGACATAAAAGTTATTCTCTATGTCATCAAAAGTTATTCTCTGAGCTAACAAAATACTACTCACGTTCTCAAAGACATTCTCCAATTCATCAATGTTGTTTCAAAGACATCAAAGTTAATCTCAGAGTTATCCAAAGACATTCTCAAAGTCATCTAAAGTTATTCTCTAAGACATCAAAGTTATTCTAAGAGTTATCAAAAGTTATTCTCAGTCATGTTATGTTATTCTCTAACTCACTTCCATTCATCAAAAGACATTCTCTAAGCCCTCAAAGTTATTCCCAGAGTCATCAAAAAGTTATTCTTCAAAACATAAAATTTGCTCTGTAAGATATCTTCGTTCATCAAACTTATTCTCAGAGATATCTAAAGTTATTCTCAGAACAATCAAAAGTTATTCTAAGACAACAAAGTCTTTCTCAGAGTCATCAAAGTTATTCTCAGAGTCACCTTTGTTATTCAAAGAAGCCTTCTGAGACATCCTCGTTCAACAAAAACTGTCCTCAGAGCCATCAAAAAGTTAAATACAGTCGTCAAAGTTATTCTCTAAGTATCTTTTCGTTCATCAGAGAAGCTTTCTAAGACATCTTTGTTCATCCAAGTTGTTCTCTAAGACATCAATCTTGTTCTCTAAGACATCAAAGATGTTCTCTAAATCATAAAAGTTAATCTCTAAGTTACCTTCGTTCATCAGAGAAACTTTCCAAAACATCTTCGTTCATCAAACTTGTTTTCAAAGTCATCAAATGTTATTCTCGAAGTCATCAAAGATATTTTCAGAGACATCTAAAGTTAATTTCTATGTTATAAAAGTTATTCTCAGAGACATCTAAAGTTAATCTTGGTCATCAAAGTTATTCTCTAAACATCAATGTTGTTCTCCAAGACATCAAAGATGTTCTCAAAATCATAAAAGTTATTCCCAGAGCTATCAAAGTGATCTCTAATTCATCTTCGTTCTCCCAAAGTTGTTCTCTAAGACACCTTCGTTCATCAAAGAAACTCTCCTTCTTCCATCATGTTATTCTTTAAGACATCTTCAGTCATAAAATTTTCTCTCCAAAATGTAACTAGTTCAGCTTTTCATACCAAACCTGCATTTCTGTTAAAATATATTTTCGCAGACACTTTACCCTAAAACTGTTCTCTGAACTATCCTAACTTAACTTACCTTACCTTACCTATCTTACCTAACTTTACCTATGTTACCTTACCTTACCTACCTTTCCTAACTTAACCTGCTTAACCTATCTTACCTAACTTTACCTATGTTACCTTACCTTACCTACCTTTCCTAACCTAACTTTACCTATGTTACCTTACCTTACCTACCTTTCCTAACCTAACTTTACCTATGTTACCTTACCTTACCTACCTTTCCTAACTTATCCTGCTTAACCTATCTTACCTAACTTTACCTATGTTACCTTACCTACCTTTCCTAACTTAACCTGCTTAACCTATCTTACCTAACTTTACCTATCTTACCTAACTTTACCTATGTTACCTTACCTTACCTACCTTTCCTAACTTAACCCGCTTAACCTATCTTACCTAACTTTACCTATCTTACCTAACTTAACTTTCATAACCTAACTTTACCTATCCTAACATAACTTACCTTACCTTCCCTATCTTACCTAACTTTACCTATCCTAACATAACTTACCTTACCTTCCCTAACTTAACCTAACTTTACCTATCCTAACTTAACTTACCTTTCATAACCTAACTTTACCTATCCTAACATAACTTACCTTACCTTCCCTAACTTAACCTAACTTTACCTATCCTAACTTAACTTACCTAACTTATTCTGCTTAACATAACTTACCTTACCTTCCCTATCTTACCTAACTTTACCTATCCTATCCTAACCTAACTTGTCTTACCTAACTTAATCTTACTTTCCCAAACTGATGTATCCTAACTTATCTAGTCCAACCAGACATGCTCTAACTTACATAAGTATTCCTTCTTGTCTTTTGTGTTTCGTCAATCATTGTCTCATATTCATTTACTCATTTCATTAGTTAATTTCTCAAATGGTCACTTATGGATTTCAAGTGCTATTTGTTATATATGGGCATTTACTCATTTCATTAGTTAATTTCTCAAATGGTCACTTATGCATTTCAAGTGCTATTTGTTAGAGATTGGATATTTAAGCATTTCAAAGGATTTTTGTTATATATGGGCATTTACTCATTTCAAGGGATAATTTCTCAAATGGACGTTTTTGCATTTCAAGTGTTATTTGTTTAAGATTGGGTATTTAACCATTTCAAAGGATTTTTGTTATATATGGGAACTTACTCGTTTCAAGGGCCAATTTCTCAAATGGTCATTTTTGCAGATCAAGGGTTATTTGTTAAAGTTCATCAAGTTGCTCATAAGTTGTATTTAGTAGGTTCTATCTTATGTTCTTATTCCCCAACCCCTTAACCTAACCTCTTGTAATCTTAGTGTATTTAGTAGGTTCTATCATATGTTCTTATTCCCCAACCCCTTAACCTAACCTCTTGTAATCTTAGTGTATTTAGTAGGTTCTATCATATGTTCTTATTCCCCAACCCTTTAACCTAACCTCTTGTAATCTTAGTGTATTGTGTTTTTTGACATATTTGTTGAATATATTATCCTTTTCCTAACCTTTCAGATGTAGTTTTGTTTCTCCTTTTGTATATTTTTACCCAAACCCACCATCCCACTTAACCTTCTTTCCTTCTTTACTTTGATTTCACATATAAGTTCATTCTTTATCATAGTAATAATAAAAATTACAATAGTAAAGAATCAGATCTACTAAGACTTGAAATTGAGAAACAAGAGCTCAAGGGAGTGAGAGCATGAAAGAAGAGCAAGGAGTAAGAGAGAGGGGGAGGAAGAGAGAGAATAAGGAAGAGAGAATGAGAGAGAGTGTGGGCATGGGAGCACTAAGACTTGAATTGAGAAAAAGAAAAACTAAGTGAATGAGAGTGAGGGTATGAGAATGGGAGAACTAAGACTTGAATTTGAGAAACAAGAGAGCATTTGAGCAAATGAGGGAGCGAGAGGGGGAGGAAGAGAAAGAATAAGGGAGAGAGATAGAAAAGGAGGGTTAGAAGGAGTAGGAGAATCAAAGTAAAGAAGGAAAGAAGGTTAAGTGGGATGGTGGGTTTGGGTAAAAATATACAAAAGGAGAAACAAAACTACATCTGAAAGGTTAGGAAAAGGATAATATATTCAACAAATATGTCAAAAAACACAATACACTAAGATTACAAGAGGTTAGGTTAAAGGGTTGGGGAATAAGAACATATGATAGAACCTACTAAATACACTAAGATTACAAGAGGTTAGGTTAAGGGGTTGGGGAATAAGAACATATGATAGAACCTACTAAATACACTAAGATTACAAGAGGTTAGGTTAAGGGGTTGGGGAATAAGAACATAAGATAGAACCTACTAAATACAACTTATGAGCAACTTGATGAACTTTAACAAATAACCCTTGATCTGCAAAAATGACCATTTGAGAAATTGGCCCTTGAAACGAGTAAGTTCCCATATATAACAAAAATCCTTTGAAATGGTTAAATACCCAATCTTAAACAAATAACACTTGAAATGCAAAAACGTCCATTTGAGAAATTATCCCTTGAAATGAGTAAATGCCCATATATAACAAAAATCCTTTGAAATGCTTAAATATCCAATCTCTAACAAATAGCACTTGAAATGCATAAGTGACCATTTGAGAAATTAACTAATGAAATGAGTAAATGCCCATATATAACAAATAGCACTTGAAATCCATAAGTGACCATTTGAGAAATTAACTAATGAAATGAGTAAATGAATATGAGACAATGATTGACGAAACACAAAAGACAAGAAGGAATACTTATGTAAGTTAGAGCATGTCTGGTTGGACTAGATAAGTTAGGATACATCAGTTTGGGAAAGTAAGATTAAGTTAGGTAAGACAAGTTAGGTTAGGATAGGATAGGTAAAGTTAGGTAAGATAGGGAAGGTAAGGTAAGTTATGTTAAGCAGAATAAGTTAGGTAAGTTAAGTTAGGATAGGTAAAGTTAGGTTAAGTTAGGGAAGGTAAGGTAAGTTATGTTAGGATAGGTAAAGTTAGGTTATGAAAGGTAAGTTAAGTTAGGATAGGTAAAGTTAGGTTAAGTTAGGGAAGGTAAGGTAAGTTATGTTAGGATAGGTAAAGTTAGGTAAGATAGGGAAGGTAAGGTAAGTTATGTTAGGATAGGTAAAGTTAGGTTATGAAAGTTAAGTTAGGTAAGATAGGTAAAGTTAGGTAAGATAGGTTAAGCGGGTTAAGTTAGGAAAGGTAGGTAAGGTAAGGTAACATAGGTAAAGTTAGGTAAGATAGGTAAAGTTAGGTAAGATAGGTTAAGCAGGTTAAGTTAGGAAAGGTAGGTAAGGTAACATAGGTAAAGTTAGGTAAGATAGGTTAAGCAGGATAAGTTAGGAAAGGTAGGTAAGGTAAGGTAACATAGGTAAAGTTAGGTTAGGAAAGGTAGGTAAGGTAAGGTAACATAGGTAAAGTTAGGTTAGGAAAGGTAGGTAAGGTAAGGTAACATAGGTAAAGTTAGGTAAGATAGGTTAAGCAGGTTAAGTTAGGAAAGGTAGGTAAGGTAAGGTAACATAGGTAAAGTTAGGTAAGATAGGTAAGGTAAGGTAAGTTAAGTTAGGATAGTTCAGAGAACAGTTTTAGGGTAAAGTGTCTGCGAAAATATATTTTAACAGAAATGCAGGTTTGGTATGAAAAGCTGAACTAGTTACATTTTGGAGAGAAAATTTTATGACTGAAGATGTCTTAAAGAATAACATGATGGAAGAAGGAGAGTTTCTTTGATGAACGAAGGTGTCTTAGAGAACAACTTTGGGAGAACGAAGATGAATTAGAGATCACTTTGATAGCTCTGGGAATAACTTTTATGATTTTGAGAACATCTTTGATGTCTTGGAGAACAACATTGATGTTTAGAGAATAACTTTGATGACCAAGATTAACTTTAGATGTCTCTGAGAATAACTTTTATAACATAGAAATTAACTTTAGATGTCTCTGAAAATATCTTTGATGACTTCGAGAATAACATTTGATGACTTTGAAAACAAGTTTGATGAACGAAGATGTTTTGGAAAGTTTCTCTGATGAACGAAGGTAACTTAGAGATTAACTTTTATGATTTAGAGAACATCTTTGATGTCTTAGAGAACAAGATTGATGTCTTAGAGAACAACTTGGATGAACAAAGATGTCTTAGAAAGCTTCTCTGATGAACGAAAAGATACTTAGAGAATAACTTTGACGACTGTATTTAACTTTTTGATGGCTCTGAGGACAGTTTTTGTTGAACGAGGATGTCTCAGAAGGCTTCTTTGAATAACAAAGGTGACTCTGAGAATAACTTTGATGACTCTGAGAAAGACTTTGTTGTCTTAGAATAACTTTTGATTGTTCTGAGAATAACTTTAGATATCTCTGAGAATAAGTTTGATGAACGAAGATATCTTACAGAGCAAATTTTATGTTTTGAAGAATAACTTTTTGATGACTCTGGGAATAACTTTGAGGGCTTAGAGAATGTCTTTTGATGAATGGAAGTGAGTTAGAGAATAACATAACATGACTGAGAATAACTTTTGATAACTCTTAGAATAACTTTGATGTCTTAGAGAATAACTTTAGATGACTTTGAGAATGTCTTTGGATAACTCTGAGATTAACTTTGATGTCTTTGAAACAACATTGATGAATTGGAGAATGTCTTTGAGAACGTGAGTAGTATTTTGTTAGCTCAGAGAATAACTTTTGATGACATAGAGAATAACTTTTATGTCTTAGAGAAGAACATTGATGGCTTAGAGAATGACTTCTGAGAACATGGGTAGTATTTGAATGCGTCTTTGATGTAATGAAAAGTAACTTTGATGTCTTTGAAACAACATTGATGACTCTGTGAATAAGTTTGATGACTTTGAGAACAAGTTTGATGACTTTGAGAACAAGTTTGATAGCTCTGAGAATGACTTTTATGCCTCTGAGAATAACTTTGATGAATAAAGATGTTTTGGAAAGTTTCTCTGAAGAACGAAGGTGACTCTGAGAATAACTTTTGTTAGCTCTTTGAATAACTTTGATGTCTTTGAAACAACTTTGATGAACGAGAGTGAGTTAGAGATTACCTTTGCTAACTCTGAGATCAACTTTGATGAACAAAAGAGAGTTAGAGATTACATTTGATAACTCTAAGATTAACTTTAGATGTCTCTGAGACAAACTTTTATAACATAGAAATTAACTTTAATGACCAAAGTGAGTTAGAGAATACCTTTTGATGACTCCGAGAATAATTTTGATAGCTCTGAGAAAGACTTTTTGTTGTCTTGGAATAACTTTTGATTTGTTCTGAGAATAACTTTTGTTGTCTCGGAATAACTTTTGATTGTGCTGAGAATAACTTTGAGGGCTTAGAGAATGTCTTTGATGAATGGAAGAGTCCCATTGAAGTCTTAAGGAAGTCTTTGATGTCTCGAAGGATGTCTTAGAGTGTGACTTTGGTGTCTTTGAGTAAGTCCTTGATGTATTGAAGAGTGTCTTTGATTTCTCGAAGAGTAACTTTGGTGTAACGGAGAGCACCTTTGACTATTTTTCTTACTTAACGACATATAATTTTTACGAAAGTGCTGAAAAAGTTACATTTGACTATTTTTTCTTACTTAGCGACATATAATTTTAGTTATGAAAGTGTTGAAAAAGTTACATTTGACTCTTTTAGTTGAGGAAAAAGACAAAACATGACGAGGGAGACTATTTTTTGTGCTCCCCAAAGTATAATGTCAGTTAAGAACAGCGATGAAAGATATCTTTGACTATATTTTCTTACTTGACGATGGATAAAGTTAGTTATGAACAGTGCTGAAAGATTCCTTTGACAATTTTTAGCTAAGCGAAAGGTTGTTTTAGTTAAGAACGGTGTTGAATGAGATTAATCCTGACTATTTTCAGATGAGAGAAGTGATATTTCAGTTAAGAAATGACAAGGAAACATGATGAACACGGTTAATTTCTGATGACTGGGGGAATAAGTTTAGTTAAGAAATGATGAAAGTGACTTTTTCTGATGATTGGCAGATAATTTTAGTTATGAAATGACAATGAAACATGATGAACACGGTTATTTTCTGATGAATGGGGAATATGTTTAGTTAAGAAATGATGAAAGTTATTATTTTTAGTTGATTGACGATGGATAAAAAGCTAGTTATGAACAGTTTTGGAAAGTTTCCTTTGACAATTTTTTCTTACTTGATGAAACATAGCGGCTGTTAAGAAAGTGCTGAAAGAAGTTTCCTTTGACAATTTTTAGCTAAGAGAAAGGTTGTTTTAGTTAAGAACAGTGTTGAACGAGGCTATTTCTGACTATTTTTAGTTGACTGGATAATAAGTTTAGTTGAGAAATGACGAAAGTGACTATGTTTTAGTTGATTGGTGAAAGATTTTTTAGTTAAGGAACGTTAGATAACATGTAAGGGGAAAAATCCAGAGAACATATGGGGAACATGGCAAAGAACATATGTAAGAAAAGTTGATGAATAGTGAACATGAAAACATGATAAGGAGAATAGGGATTACAAAGAATGAATAATGGACTTGTGAAGAACATGGAGAATATGACAAAGAATGTAGAAAACATGTAAGTGAAGGTGAAAAAACGAAGTGATCTTGTGAGGAACATGAACTTGTAGAGGAACATGAATATTGCAAAGAACACAAAATATGGAAGTTAGCATGAATATTGAGTATAAAAGTTGTAAAGAGAACATGTGATGAACATGAAAACATAGAAAATATGACTAGAATTTGTAGAGAAAGTAATGAGACTAAGAGAAAGATTATAGAAAAAATGGAGATACTTGTGAAAATATAAACTGAATGGGACTGTGAACATTTGAAGAACATGGAGTGAACATAGAAAACATGGACAAAATGTGAAGAACACAGCTGAATATAGAGAAAATATGCAAATACAGTATGATTATTGAAGGTTTTTGATACGTTGGGGATGAGAAGGGTAAAGTAAATACTCTGATAAACAGATAGGCTGGAGAGGGACTTGATCGAATATATTTATGTCTGATAATCTAAGGCTGAGGAAATGGAGCTTGGTTAATGCCCCGATTAATTTTACTACGTTAGAAATACGGTGATCTTAAATCACAGGGTGATTTAGTTGGAAAATAAAGAACTTGTACAAATGAACTAAGCTGGGGCACAAGAGTTGAAACTTGATAACTGAACTGGTTTTTATTTACTATGTCTGAAAATGTAGTTGGGTGATTTGGACTGAGAGTAATGATTTTACAAAAGTGAGCTTGGACAGAGGACAAGAGCTAGAGTTTTATAATTGTTTACTTCATATTTACTATGTCTGAAATACAGCGGGTAAAAATTTCAGGGAAATTGATGGTTTATTTACAAAGATATGAAAGAGAACTAAGGCGGGGACGAGAGCTGGAGCTCGATAACTGACTTGATTTTATTTACTAACTTTGAAGTATGTCTGCTTTAAATTTTAGGGAAATTGATGGGTTATTTACAAAGATACGAAGGAGAACTAAGGCGGGGACGAGAGCTGGAGCTCGATAACTGACTTGATTTTATTTACGGTGTCTGAAATACAGAGGGTAAAAATTTCAGGGAAATTGGACTGTTACTAACGAAGATAAGAGAGAGAGTTAAGGCGGAGGACAAGCGCTGGAGCTTGGTAACTGTTTTGATCTTATTTACGGTCCCCGAAATACAGAGGGTAAAAATTTCAGGGAAATTGGACTGATACTAACGAAGATACGAGAGAGAGCTAAGGCGGAGGACAAGAGCTGGAGCTTGGTAACTAATTACTGTATTGAACTACATTTGAAATATGATTATTTTTAAATTTTAGAGGGATTGGAATGATAGTATTCTTTATACGACAGGGGACTAAGGTGGGGAACGCGAGCTAGAACTTGCTTACTAACATGATTTATTTGTGTAAAACTGACTTGCTTAATGAAAAGGAGCAAACATACTGACTTGCTTAATGAAAAGGAGTAAACATACGATGTTGGAAAATAGTTGAACTGAATGAAAGGAGAGAGAGAGAGAGGAGGAACGGTCCAGATATTATGAAGATAAGATAAGATTAAGAGCCGACTGGCTGGCTGGCTGGGCGCAAAGTAAATAAAGGTGACGCGACAGATTGCGAGGTAAGGGGGGAGGGAGGGGGGTGTGAGGTACGAGACTTGAAAACCATGACTTACACAGTGATTTTCTAAATTTATATGAATAACTAAGGCTTACATAGACGATTTTGTAAGTTGAAAACATGTAAAATATGTCCGTAGAGTTCTCCTGGAAGCCCTAAAGTGCTACACACGTTATTTGAATTTCTCCCATAAGGCCTTAACAAACTTCTAAGTCTCGGAAATTATTTTTCTCATAAGAAATCCTTACTTCTAAAATCTGTGACTGACAAAATTTACCTGAAAACCCCTAAGCGCTACACACGAATTTCCAGAAAAACAAAAAAGGAGCCTGTGAGTCGTACAACTCAAAGGGGTCCACTCGCCAAAAAAAAAAAAAAAGGAGCCTGTGAGTCGTACAACTCACAGGGGTCCTCCGCCCAAAAAAAAAAATCGTCTGTGGCTCTTACTCCCTACTACTCAGGGAGAGTGGGTGTAGGCCCCAGGAGAGTGGGTGTAGGCCCCAAAAGACTGGGTGTAGGGCCCCGGGAGAGTGGGTGTAGGCCCAATGAGAGAGGGTGTAGGCCCCAGGAGAGTAGGTGTAGGCCCCATAAGAGTTGTGAAGGTCCCCCGGGAGCGTGGTGTAGGGCCCCAGGAGAGTGGTGTAGGCCCCGGGAGAGTGGTGTAGGGCCCCAGGAGAGTGGTGTAGGGCCCGGGAGAGTGGTGTAGGGCCCAGGAGAGTGGTGTAGGCCCCAGGAGAGTGGTGTAGGGCCCAGGAGAGTGGTGTAGGGCCCCAGGAGAGTGGTGTAGGCCCCAGGAGAGTGGTGTAGGGCCCGGGAGAGTGGTGTAGGGCCCAGGAGAGTGGTGTAGGCCCCGGAAGAGTGGTGCAGGGCCCAGGAGAGTGGTGTAGGGCACAAGGAGAGTGGTGTAGGGCCCCAGGAGAGTGGTGTAGGGACCGGGAGAGTGGTGTAGGGCACAAGGAGAGTGGTGTAGGCCCCAGGAGAGTGGTGTAGGGCCCGGGAGAGTGGTGTAGGGCCCAGGAGAGTGGTGTAGGCCCCAGGATAGTGGTGTAGGGCCCAGGAGAGTGGTGTACGGCCCCAGGAGAGTGGTGTAGGGCCCGGGAGAGTGGTGTAGGCTCCTGGAGAGTAGTGTAGGGCCCAGGAGAGTGGTGTAGGCCCCGGGAGAGTGGTGTAGGCCCCAGGAGAGTGGTGTAGTGCCCGGGAGAGTGGTGTAGGCCCCGGGAGAGTGGTGTAGGGCACGGGAGAGTGGTGTAAGCTCCAGGAGAGTGGTGTAGGCCCCAGGAGAGTAGTGTAGGGCCCGGAAGGGTGGTGTAGGCCCCAGGAAAGTGGGTGTAGGCCCCGGGAGATTGGGTGTAGGGCCCCGGGAGAGTGGTGTAGGGCCCGGGAGAGTGGTGTAGGACCCGGGAGAGTGGTGTAGGCCCCGGGAGAGTGGTGTAGGCCACAGGAGAGTGGTGTAGGCCCCAGGAGAGTGGTGTAGGGCCCAGGAGAGTGGTGTAGGCCCAATGAGAGTGGGTGTAGGCCCCGGGAGAGTGGTGAAGGGCCCCAGAAGAGTGGTGTTGGGCCCAGGAGAGTGGTGTCGGGCCCAGGAGAGTGATGTAGGGTCCAGGGGAGTGGTGTAGGGCCCCAGGAGAGTGGTGTAGGGCCCCAAAAGAGTGGGTGTAGGTCAACAGGAAAGTGGGTTTAGGGCCCAAGAGAGTGGGTGTAGGCCCCAGGAGAGTGGTGTAGGGCCCCAGGAGAGTGGTGTAGGGCCCGGGAGAGTGGTGTAGGCCCCGGGAAAGTGGGTGTAGGGCCCAGGAGAGTGGTGTAGGCCCCGGGAGAGTAGGTGTAGGCCCCAGGAGAGTGGGTGTAGGGCCCAGGTGAGTGGTGTAGGGCCCCAGGAGAATGGGTGTAAGGCCCAGGAGAGTGGGTGTAGGCCCCCAGTAGAGTGGGTGTAAGGCCCGGGAGAATGGGTGTAGGCCCCAAGAGAGTGGCGTAGGCACCGGGAGAGTGGGTGAAGGGACCCGGGTAGTGGGTGTAGGGCATGAGAGAGTGGGTATAGGGGCCCGGAAGGGTGGTGTAGGACCCGAGAGAGTGGGTGTAGGGCCTGAGAGAGTGGGTGTAGGTCAGAGGAGAGTGCTGTACGGCCCGGGAGAGTGGGAGTAGGCCCCAGGAGAGTGGGTGTAGGCCCAAGGAGAGTGGGTGTAGGCCCCAGGAGAGTAGTGTAGGCCCCAGGAGAGTAGTGTAGGGCCCGGAAGAGTGGTGTAGGCCTCAGGAGAGTGGTGTAGGCCCCGGGAGAGTGGTGTAGGCCCCGGGAGAGTGGTGTAGGCCACAGGAGAGTGGTGTAGGCCCCCGAAGGTTGGTGTAGGGCCCAGGAGAGTGGTGTAGGCCCAATGAGAGTGTGTGTAGGCCCCGGGAGAGTGGTGTAGGCCCCGGGAGAGTGGTGTAGGCCCCCAGGAGAATTGTGTAGGACCTCGGAGAGTGGGTAAGCCCCAGAAGAGTGAGTGTAGGCCCCAGGAGAGTGGTGTAGGCCCCAGGAGAGTGGATGTAGGCCCCAGGAGAGTGCGTGTAGGCCCCAGGAGAGTAGTGTAGGCCCCAGGAGAGTAGTGTACGGCCCGGAAGAGTGGTGTAGGCCCCAGAAGAGTGATGTAGGCCCCGGGAGAGTGGTGTAGGCCCCATGGGAGTGAGTGTAGCGCCCAGGGAGAGTGGGTGTAGGCCCCAGGAGAGTGGGTGTAGGCCCCAGGAGACTGGGTGTAGGGCCCAGGGAGAGTGGGTGTAGGCCCCAAAAGACAGGGTGTAGGGCCCCGGGAGAGAGAGTGTAGGCCCAATGAGAGTGGGTGTAGGCCCCAGGAGAGTAGGTGTAGGCCCCATAAGAGTTGTGAAGGTCCCCCGGGAGCGTGGTGTAGGGCCCCAGGAGAGTGGTGTAGGCCCCGGGAGAGTGGGTGTAGGGCCCAGGGAGAGTTGTGTAGGCCCCATGAGAGTGGGTGTAGGCCCCAGGAGAGTGGGTGTAGGCCCCCAGGAGAATTGTGTAGGACCTCGGAGAGTGGGTAAGCCCCAGAAGAGTGAGTGTAGGCCCCAGGAGAGTGGTATAGGCCCCGGGAGAGTGGGTGTAGGGCCCAGGGAGAGTGGGTGTAGGCCCCAGGAGAGTGGGTGTAGGCCCCAGGAGAGTGGGTGTAGGCCCCAAAAGACTGGGTGTAGGCCCCAGAAGAGTAGTGTAGGCCCCAAAAGAGTGGGTGTAGGCCCCAGGAGAGTGGTGTAGGCCCCAGGAGAGTAGTGTACGGCCCGGGAGAGTGGTGTAGGCCCCGGGAGAGTGGTATAGGCCCCATGAGAGTGGTTGTAGGCGCCAGGAGAGTGGGTGTAGGCCCCAGGAGAGTGGGTGTAGGGCCCAGGGAGAGTGGGTGTAGGCCCCAGGAGAGTGGGTGTAGGCCCCAAAAGACTGGGTGTAGGGCCCCGGGAGAGTGGGTGTAGGCCCAATGAGAGAGGGTGTAGGCCCCAGGAGAGTAGGTGTAGGCCCGATAAGAGTTGTGAAGGTCCCCCGGGAGCGTGGTGTAGGGCCCCAGGAGAGTGGTGTAGGCCCCGGGAGAGTGGGTGTAGGGCCCAGGGAGAGTGGTGTAGGCCCCGGGAGAGTTGTGTAGGCCCCATGAGAGTGGGTGTAGGCTCCAGGAGAGTGGGTGTTGGCCCCCAGGAGAATTGTGTAGGACCTCGGAGAGTGGGTAAGCTCCAGAAGAGTGAGTGTAGGCCCCAGGAGAGTGGTGTAAGCCCCAGGAGACTGGGTGTAGGCCCCAGTAGAGTGGTGCAGGGCCCAGGTGAGTGGTGTAGGGTCCAGGAGACTCGTGTAGGGCCCCGGGAGAGTGGGTGTAGGGCCCCTGGTGAGTGGGTGTAGGCCCCTGGAGAGTGGTGTAGGGTCCAGGAGAGTCGTGTAGGGCTAGGGAGAGTGGTGTAGGCCCCAGGAGAGTGGTGTAGGCCCCAGAAGAGTGGTGTAGGCCCCAGGAGAGTTGTGTAGGCCTGAGGAGAGTGGTGTAGGCCCCGGGAGAGTGGTGTAGGGCCCCCAGGAGAGTGGTGTAGGCCCCAGGAGAGTGGTGTAGGCCCCAGGAGAGTGGTGTAGGGCCCCAGGAGAGTAGTGTAGGCCCCAGGAGAGTGGTGTAGGGCCCCAGGAGAGTGTTGTAGGCCCCAGGAGAGTGGTGTAGGGCCCCAGGAGAGTGGTGTAGGCCCCAGGAGAGTGGTGTAGGGCCCAGGAGAGTGGGGTAGGCCCCGGGAGAGTGGTGAATGCCCCGGTAGAGTGGTGTAGGCCCCAGGAGAGTGGTGTAGGCCCCGGGAGAGTGGTGTAGGGCCCAGGAGAGTGGTGTAGCGCCCAAGAGAGTAGTGTAGGGCCCAGGAGAGTTGTGTAGGGCCCCAGGAAAGTGGTGTAGGCCCCAGAAGAGTGGTGTAGGCCCCAGGAGAGTGGTGTAGCGCCCAGGAGAGTGTTGTATGCCCCAGGAGAGTTGTGTAGGGCCCCAGGAGAATGGTGTAGGGCCCCAGGAGAGTGGTGCAGGGCCCCAGGAGAGTGGGTGTAGGGCCCCAGGAGAGTAGTGTAGGGCCCCAGGAGAGTGGTGAAGGGCCACAGGAGAGTGGTGTAGGCCCCAGGTGAGTGGTGTAGAGCCCCATGAGAGTGTTGTAGGGCCTAAGGAAAGTGGTGTAGGCCCCAGGAGAGTGGTGTAGGGCCCTAGGAGAATTGTGTAGGCCACAAGACAGTGGTGTTGGCCCCGGGAGAAAGGGTGTAGGCCCCGGTAGAGTAATGAAGGCCTCGGGAGAGTGGTGTAGCGCCCAGGAGAGTAGTGTAGGGCCCAGGAGAGTGGTGTAGGGCCCAGGAGAGTAGGGTAGGGCCCAGAAGAGTGGGGTAGGTTCCAGGAGAGTGGGGTAGGGCCCAGGAGAGTGGGGTAGGGCCCAGGAGAGTGGTGTAGCGCCCAGGAGAGTAGTGTAGGGCCCAGGAGAGTTGTGTAGGGCCCAGGAGAGTTGTGTAGGGCCCCAGGAAAGTGGTGTAGGCCCCAGAAGAGTGGTGTAGGCCCCAGGAGAGTGGTGTAGGGCCCAGGAGAGTGGTGTAGGGCCCAGGAGAGTGGTGTAGCGCCCAGGAGAGTAGTGTAGGGCCCAGGAGAGTGGTGTAGGGCCCAGGAGAGTGGGGTAGGGCCCAGGAGAGTGGGGTAGGGCCCAGGAGAGTGGGGTAGGGCCCAGGAGAGTGGTGTAGCGCCCAGGAGAGTAGTGTAGGGCCCAGGAGAGTTGTGTAGGGCCCCAGGAAAGTGGTGTAGGCCCCAGAAGAGTGGTGTAGGCCCCAGGAGAGTGGTGTAGGGCCCCAGGAGAGTGGGTGTAGGGCCCCAGGAGAGTTGTGTAGGGCCCCAGGAGAGTGGTGTAGGCCCCAGGAGAGTGGTGTAGAGCCCCATGAGAGTGGTGTAGGGCCCCAGTAAAGTGGTGTAGGCCCCAGAAGAGTGGTGTAGGCCCCAGGAGAGTGGTGTAGGGCACCAGGAGAGTGGTGTAGGGCCCCAGGAGAGTGGTGTAGGGCCCAGGAGAGTGGTGTAGGGCCCCAGGAGAGTGGGTGTAGGGCCCCAGGAGAGTAGTGTAGGGCCCCAGGAGAGTGGTGTAGGGCCCCAGGAGAGTGGTGTAGAGCCCCATGAGAGTGGTGTAGGGCCCCAGGAAAGTGGTGTAGGCCCCAGAAGAGTGGTGTAGGCCCCAGGAGAGTGGTATAGGGCCCCAGGAGAGTGGGTGTAGGGCCCCAGGAGAGTAGTGTAGGGCCCCAAGAGAGTGGTGTAGGCCCCGGGAGAGTGGTGTAGAGCCACACGAGAGTGGTGTAGGGCCCCAGGAAAGTGGTGTAGGCCCCAGAAGAGTGGTGTAGGCCCCAGGAGAGTGGTGTAGGGCCCCAGGAGAGTTGTGTTGGGCCCCAGGAGAGTGGTGTAGGGCCCAGGAGAGTGGTGTAGGGCCCAGGAGAGTGGTGTAGGCCCCAGGAGAGTGGTGTAGGCCCCACGAGAGTGGTGTAGGGCCCCAGGAAAGTTGTGTAGGCCCCAGAAGAGTGGTGTAGGGCCCAGGAGAGTGGTGTAGGGCCCAGGAGAGTGGTGTAGGGCCCAGGAGAGTGGTGTAGGGCCCCAGGAGAGGTGTGTAGGCCCCAGGAGAGTGGTGTAGGGCCCAAGGAGAGTGGTGTAGAGTTCAGGAGAGTGGTGTAGGGCCCAGGAGAGTGGTGTAGGCCCCAGGAAAGTGGTACAGGGCCCAAGGAGAGTGGTGTAGAGTTCAGGAGAGTGGTGTAGGGCCCAGGAGAGTGGTGTAGGCCCCAGGAAAGTGGTACAGGGCCCAAGGAGAGTGGTGTAGAGTTCAGGAGTGTGGTGTAGGGCCCCAGGAAAGTGGTACAGGGCCCAAGGAGAGTGGTGTAGAGTTCAGGAAAGTGGTGTAGGCCCCAGGAAAGTGGTACAGGGCCGAAGGAGAGTGGTGTAGAGTTCAGGAGAGTGGTGTAGGGCCCAGGAGAGTGGTGTAGGCCCCAGGAGAGTGGTGTAGGGCCCCAGTAGATATGAGTAGAGCCCAGAAGAGTAGTGTTAGCCTCGGGAGAAAGGGTGTAGGCCCCGGGAGAGTAGTGTAGGCCCCAGGACAATGGTGTAGGCCTCAGGAAAGTGGTGTAGGGCCCAAGGAATGTGGGTGTAGGCCCGGGAGAGTAATGTAGGCCCCAGGAGAGTGGTGTCGGCCCCAGGAGAGTGATGTAGGGCCCAGGAGAGTGGTGTAGGCCTCAAGAGAGTGGTGTAGGGCCCCAGGAGAGAGGTGTAGGCCCAAGGAGAGTGGTGTAGGCCCCATGAGAGTGGTGTAGGCAGCGGGAGAGTGGGTGTAGACCCCAGACGAGTGATGTAGGTCCCGGGAAAGAGATGTAGGCTTCGTGAGAGTGGTGTAGGCCCAGGGAGAGTGGGTGTAGGCCCCGGGAGACTGGGTGTAGGCCCAAGGAGAGTGGGTGTGAGCCCCAAAAGAGTTCTGTAGGCCCCGGGAGAGTGGTGTAGGCCCCCGGAGAGTTGTGTAGGCCCCAAGAGAGTGGTGTAGGTCCCGGGAGAGTGATGTAGGCCACAGGAGAGTGGTGTAGGCCACGAGAGGGTGGTGTAGGGCCCCGGGAGTGTGGGTGTAGACTGTAGGTGAGTGGTGTATTCCCAAGAGAGTGGGTGTAGGCTCCGGGAGAGTGGTGTAGGCCCCGGGAGAGTGGTGTAGGCCCCGGGAGAGGGGTGTTGGCCCCAAGAGAGTGGTGTAGGCCCCTATTAAGTGGTGTAGTCCCCAAAAGAGTGGGTGTACTCCCCAGGAGAGTGGGTGTTGACCCCAGGAAAGTAGTGTAGGCCACAATGGAGTGGGTGTAGGCCCCAGGAGAGTGGTGTAGGCCCTAGGAGAGTGGGTGTAGAGCCCCGGGAGAATGGTGTAGGCCCCAGGAGAGTGGTGTAGTCCCCGAGAGAGTGGTGTAGGGCCCCAGGAGAGTTGTGTAGGGCCCTAGGAGTGTAGTGTAGGCCCCAGGAGAGTGGGTGTAGGCACCAGGAGAGTGGTGTAGACCCCAGGAGGGTTGTGTAGGCCCCAGGAGAGTGGGTGTAGGCCCTAGGAAGGTGGTGTAGGCCCCGGGAGAGTGGTGTAGGCCCCGGGAGAGTGGTGTAGGGCCCCAGGAGAGTTGTGTAGGCCCCAGGAGTGTAGTGTAGGCCCCAGGAAAGTGGGTGTAGGCCCTAGGAACGTGGTGTAGGCCCCGGGAGAGTGGTGTAGGGCCCGGGAGAGTAGGTATAGGACCCAGGTGAGTGGGTGTAGGCCTCAGGAGAGTGGTGTAGGCCCCGGGAGAGTAGTGTAGGGACCCGGGAGAATGGTGTAGGACCGGGAGAGTGGTGTAGGGCCCAGGAGAGTGGTGTAGGGACCCGGGAGAGTGGTGTAGGCCCCGGGAGAGTGGTGTACGGCCCAGGAGAGTGGTGTAGGCCCCGGGTGAGTGGTGTCGGCCCGGGGAGAGTGATGAGGGCTCCAGGAGAGTGAGTGTAGGCCCCAGGAGAGTGGTGTTGGCCACAGGAGACTGGGTGTAGGCCCCAGAGGAGTGGGTGTAGGCCTCATGAGAGTGGTGAAGCCCTAGGAGAGTGGCTGTAGGCCCCAGTTGAGTGGGTGTAGGGCCCCAATGGAGTGGGGTGTAGGTCCCGCTAGAGTGGGTGTAGGCCCCAGGAGAGTGGTGTAGGCCCCAGGAAAGTGGGTGTAGAGCCTCAGGAGAGTAAGTGTAGGCCCCAGGAGAGAGGTGTAGGTTTCAGGAGAGAGGGTGTAGACCCCGGGAGAGTGGTGTAGGCACCGGGAGAGTGGGTGTAGACCCCTAGAGAGTGGGTGTAGGCCCCAGGAGAGTGGTGTAGGTCCCGGAAGAGAGGGTGTAGGGCCCAGCTGAGTGGGTGTAGGCCCCCGGAGAGTGGTGTAGGGCCCAGGAGAGTGGGTGTAGGGCACATGAGAGGGGGTGTAGGGCCTTGAGAGTGGGTGTAGGGCCCGAGAGAGTGGGTGCAGGGCCCAGGAGAGTGGGTGTAGGGCCCGGGAAAGTGGGTGTAGGGCCCGGGAGGGTGGTGTAGGTCCCTGCCCAGCAAACACAAAACGTTTTGGAAACCTTCACCAAAGTTTCGACATGGTTGTGGAGAGAGATAAGTTTCATGTGTGGTTCAACAGGCACATGGACAACCTTTAACCCAAGAATGGTAAAAGTATTTCTTTATGTAATACAGCAAGTGCTGCCTTTTCTTACACTAGTTTCTCCTTTTTTGGTTAAAAAAATATTTTGTTCATGATTAAATATTAAATATATGTACATTATACATTTAAATTGTGAATGTTGTGACTTAGTTGTATGATAGTTGTGCGAAACATTTACTTTTTATCATGATCTTGATAAAATAAATTTTATAACCCTGTTTACTAAACGCTGTATTCAGTAATAC
Source organism: Procambarus clarkii (assembly GCF_040958095.1). NCBI lineage: Eukaryota > Metazoa > Arthropoda > Malacostraca > Decapoda > Cambaridae > Procambarus > Procambarus clarkii. The sequence continues at coordinate 29,426,106 of NC_091197.1, forward strand.
TGTTTTTATGTTTAAATTATATTTTGGTACTTTATGCATAATACATCAACATAAATGGAAAATGTTGCTGCATAGGTGTATGAAGGACACACACAACACAGGTGTATGAAGGACACACACAACACAGGTGTATGAAGGACACACACAACACAGGTGTATGAAGGACACATACAACACAGGTGTATGAAGGACACACACAACACAGGTGTATGAAGGACACACACAACACAGGTGTATGAAGGACACACACAACACAGGTGTATGAAGGACACACACAACACAGGTGTATGAAGGACACACACAACACAGGTGTATGAAGGACACATACAACACAGGTGTATGAAGGACACACACAACACAGGTGTATGAAGGACACACACAACACAGGTGTATGAAGGACACACACAACACAGGTGTATGAAGGACACACACAACACAGGTGTATGAAGGACACACACAACACAGGTGTATGAAGGACACACACACCCAACACAGGTGTATGAAGGATACACACAACACAGGTGTATGAAGGACACACACAACACAGGTGTATGAAGGACACATACAACACAGGTGTATGAAGGACACACACAACACAGGTGTATGAAGGACACACACAACACAGGTGTATGAAGGACACACACAACACAGGTGTATGAAGGACACACACAACACAGGTGTATGAAGGACACACACAACACAGGTGTATGAAGGACACACACAACACAGGTGTATGAAGGATACACACAACACAGGTGTATGAAGGACACACACACACAACACAGGTGTATGAAGGACACACACAACACACAACACAGGTGTATGAAGGACACACACAACACAGGTGTATGAAGGACACACACAACACAGGTGTATGAAGGACACACACAACACAGGTGTATGAAGGACACACACAACACAGGTGTATGAAGGACACACCCAACACAGGTGTATGAAGGACACACACAACACAGGTGTATGAAGGACACACACAACACAGGTGTATGAAGGACACACACAACACAGGTGTATGAAGGATACACACAACACCAACACAGGTGTATGAAGGACACACACAACACAGGTGTATGAAGGATACACACAACACCAACACAGGTGTATGAAGGACACACACAACACAGGTGTATGAAGGACACACACAACACAGGTGTATGAAGGACACACACAACACAGGTGTATGAAGGACACACACAACACAGGTGTATGAAGGACACACACAACACAGGTGTATGAAGGACACACCCAACACAGGTGTATGAAGGACACACACAACACAGGTGTATGAAGGACACACACAACACAGGTGTATGAAGGACACACCCAACACAGGTGTATGAAGGACACACACAACACAGGTGTATGAAGGACACACACAACACAGGTGTATGAAGGACACACCCAACACAGGTGTATGAAGGACACACACAACACAGGTGTATGAAGGACACACCCAACACAGGTGTATGAAGGACACACACAACACAGGTGTATGAAGGATACACACAACACAGGTGTATGAAGGACACACACAACACAGGTGTATGAAGGACACACACAACACAGGTGTATGAAGGACACACACAACACAGGTGTATGAAGGACACACACAACACAGGTGTATGAAGGACACACACAACACAGGTGTATGAAGGACACACACAACACAGGTGTATGAAGGAAACACACAACACAGGTGTATGAAGGACACACACAACACAGGTGTATGAAGGACACACACAACACAGGTGTATGAAGGACACACACAACACAGGTGTATGAAGGACACACACAACACAGGTGTATGAAGGACACACACAACACAGGTGTATGAAGGATACACACAACACAGGTGTATGAAGGACACACACAACACAGGTGTATGAAGGACACACACAACACAGGTGTATGAAGGACACACACAACACAGGTGTATGAAGGATACACACAACACAGGTGTATGAAGGACACACACAACACAGGTGTATGAAGGACACACACAACACAGGTGTATGAAGGACACACCAACACAGGTGTATGAAGGACACACACAACACAGGTGTATGAAGGACACACACAACACAGGTGTATGAAGGACACACACAACACAGGTGTATGAAGGACACACACAACACAGGTGTATGAAGGACACACACAACACAGGTGTATGAAGGTACACACCCAACACAGGTGTATGAAGGACACACACAACACAGGTGTATGAAGGACACACACAACACAGGTGTATGAAGGACACACACAACACAGGTGTATGAAGGATACACACAACACAGGTGTATAAGGATCACACACAACACAGGTGTATGAAGAACACACACAACACAGGTGTATGAAGGACACACACAACACAGGTGTATGAAGGACACACACAACACAGGTGTATGAAGGACACACACAACACAGGTGTATGAAGGACACACACAACACAGGTGTATGAAGGACACACACAACACAGGTGTATGAAGGACACACACAACACAGGTGTATGAAGGACACACACAACACAGGTGTATGAAGGACACACACAACACAGGTGTATGAAGGACACACACAACACAGGTGTATGAAGGACACACACAACACAGGTGTATGAAGGACACACACAACACAGGTGTATGAAGGACACACACAACACAGGTGTATGAAGGACACACACAACACAGGTGTATGAAGGATACACACACAACACAGGTGTATGAAGGACACACACAACACAGGTGTATGAAGGACACACACAACACAGGTGTATGAAGGACACACACAACACAGGTGTATGAAGGACACACACAACACAGGTGTATGAAGGACACACACAACACAGGTGTATGAAGGACACACACAACACAGGTGTATGAAGGACACACACAACACAGGTGTATGAAGGACACACACAACACAGGTGTATGAAGGACACACACAACACAGGTGTATGAAGGACACACACAACACAGGTGTATGAAGGACACACACAACACAGGTGTATGAAGGACACACACAACACAGGTGTATGAAGGACACACACAACACAGGTGTATGAAGGACACACACAACACAGGTGTATGAAGAACACACACAACACAGGTGTATGAAGGATACACACAACACAGGTGTATGAAGGACACACACAACACAGGTGTATGAAGGACACACACAACACAGGTGTATGAAGGACACACACAACACAGGTGTATGAAGGATACACACAACACAGGTGTATGAAGGACACACACAACACAGGTGTATGAAGAACACACACAACACAGGTGTATGAAGGATACACACAACACAGGTGTATGAAGGACACACCCAACACAGGTGTATGAAGAACACACACAACACAGGTGTATGAAGGACACACACAACACAGGTATATGAAGAACACACACAACACAGGTGTATGAAGGACACACACAACACAGGTGTATGAAGGATACACACAACACAGGTGTATGAAGGATACACACAACACAGGTGTATGAAGAACACACACAACACAGGTGTATGAAGGACACACACAACACAGGTGTATGAAGGACACACACAACACAGGTGTATGAAGGACACACACAACACAGGTGTATGAAGGACACACACAACACAGGTGTATGAAGGACACACACAACACAGGTGTATGAAGGACACACACAACACAGGTGTATGAAGGACACACACAACACAGGTGTATGAAGGACACACACAACACAGGTGTATGAAGGACACACACAACACAGGTGTATGAAGGACACACACAACACAGGTGTATGAAGGACACACACAACACAGGTGTATGAAGGACACACACAACACAGGTGTATGAAGGACACACACAACACAGGTGTATGAAGGATACACACAACACAGGTGTATGAAGGACACACACAACACAGGTGTATGAAGGACACACACAACACAGGTGTATGAAGGACACACACAACACAGGTGTATGAAGGACACACACAACACAGGTGTATGAAGGACACACACAACACAGTGTATGAATGACACACACAACACAGGTGTATGAAGGACACACACAACACAGGTGTATGAAGGACACACACAACACAGGTGTATGAAGGACACACACAACACAGGTGTATGAAGGACACACACAACACAGGTGTATGAAGGACACACCACAACACAGGTGTATGAAGAACACACACAACACAGGTGTATGAAGGACACACACAACACAGGTGTATGAAGGACACACACAACACAGGTGTATGAAGACACACCCAACACAGGTGTATGAAGGACACACACAACACAGGTGTATGAAGGATACACACAACCAAGGTGTATGAAGGAACACACACAACACAGGTGTATGAAGGATACACACACAACACAGGTGTATGAAGGATACCACACAACACAGGTGTATCGAAGGACACACACAACACAGGTGTATGAAGAACACACACAACACAGGTGTATGAAGGACTACACACAACACAGTGATTATGAAGAACCCCACACAACACAGCGTGTAGAAGGACTACACACAACACAGGGTGTATGAAGGATACACACAACACAGGTGTATGAAGGACTACACACAACCCAGGTGTATGAAGAACCACACACAAACAACAGGTGTATGAAGGATACACACAACACAGGTGTATGAAGGATACACACAACACAGGTGTATGAAGAACACACACAACACAGGTGTATGAAGGATACACACAACACAGGTGTATGAAGGATACACACAACACAGGTGTATGAAGAACACACACAACACAGGTGTATGAAGGACACACACAACACAGGTGTATGAAGGACACACACAACACAGGTGTATGAAGGACACACACAACACAGGTGTATGAAGGACACACACAACACAGGTGTATGAAGGACACACACAACACAAGTGTATGAAGGACACACACAACACAGGTGTATGAAGGACACACACAACACAGGTGTATGAAGGACACACACAACACAGGTGTATGAAGGACACACACAACACAGGTGTATGAAGGACACACACAACACAGGTGTATGGAGGACACACACAACACAGGTGTATGAAGGACACACACAACACAGGTGTATGAAGGACACACACAACACAGGTGTATGAAGGACACACACAACACAGGTGTATGAAGGACACACACAACACAGGTGTATGAAGGACACACACAACACAGGTGTATGAAGGACACACACAACACAGGTGTATGAAGGACACACACAACACAGGTGTATGGAAGGACACACACAACACAGGTGTATGAAGGACACACACAACACAGGTGTATGAAGGACACACCAACAACAGGTGTATGAAGGACACACACAACACAGGTGTATGAAGGACACACACAACACAGGTGTATGAAGGACACACACAACACAGGTGTATGAAGGACACACACAACACAGGTGTATGAAGGACACACACAACACAGGTGTATGAAGGACACACCCAACACAGGTGTATGAAGAACACACACAACACAGGTGTATGAAGGACACACACAACACAGGTATATGAAGGACACACACAACACAGGTGTATGAAGGACACACACAACACAGGTGTATGAAGGACACACACAACACAGGTGTATGAAGGACACACCCAACACAGGTGTATGAAGGATACACACAACATTTAATCTACCATTTTTTCTAATAAAAAATTAGAGTCAATCAAAATACCTCTTTATCACCTGCATCTGTATTATAGTAGATTTTACATTAAGTATTGCTGAAGTACAAATAGGTGAGTACAACTAGGCAAGTATAACAACATGAGTGCAACTAGGAGAGTACATGTAGCTAGGTGAGTACACCTTGGTGAACACTGCTAGATGGATACAAGTAAGTGAGTACAACTGCATGAGAACAACTAGGTGAGTGCATGTAGGTGAGTACAACTGCATGAGAACAACTAGGTGAGTGCATGTAGGTGAGTACAACTGCATGAGAACACCTAGGTGAGTGCATGTAGGTGAGTACAACTGCATGAGAACAACTAGGTGAGTGCATGTAGGTGAGTACAACTGCATGAGAACAACTAGGTGAGTGCATGTAGGTGAGTACAACTGCATGAGAACAACTAGGTGAGTGCATGTAGGTGAGTACAACTGCATGAGAACAACTAGGTGAGTGCATGTAGGTGAGTACAACTGCATGAGAACAACTAGGGGAGTGCATGTAGGTGAGTACAACTCACCATGCAACACCACAGAAGTACAGAAGTCAAGGAAGAGTGAAGGGGAGTGTGGAAGTGCATCCATTCTGCACTTCCAGGAGGAAGGAGGAGGGCGTGGAGTAAGGAGGAGGAGGGCGAGAAAGAAGGACGAGGAGAAAGAAGAAGTAGGGTGAGGAGGAGGGCAAGGAGGAAGGAGGAGGGCGAGGAGGAAGGAGGAAGGAGGAGGGCGAGGAGGAAGGAGAGGTGGAATGAGGAGGAGGGCAAGGAGGAAGGAGGAAGAGGTGGGAGGGGGAAGGAGAAGGTGCAAGGAGGAGGACGTCGGGGAGAGGGGAAGTAAGTGACGGAAGAGAATAGCAAGCGTAGAAGTAGTAGAGGTAAACGGGGGAGGGCAAAGAGGAGGAGTGAGGGGAAGGCTGATGAGAAGGAAGGGGAAGAGGAGGGGGTGAGGGTAGGGGGTAGAAGTAAGAGAAAGAGAAGGGGGGATGAGGAGGATGGGAGGATGGGAAAGAGAAGGAGGATGAAAATTAGGAGGAGGGGAAAGAGAAGGGGGAAGAGGAGGGGGTAAGAGAAAGGGAAAGAGAATGGGGTAGGAGTAAGAGAAGGGGGATGAGGAGGGGGGAGGAGTAAGGGAAGTGGGATGAGGAGGGGGGGGGATAAGAGAAGGGGGGATGTGAAGGAAGGGGAAGAGGGGAGGGGTAAGACAAAGGGAATGAGGAGGAGGAGGAGGAGGAGGGAAGAGAAGATGGGGAGGGAGAGTAACGGGAGCTGTGTGAGGCATGGCGCTATACACTATAGGCCTACAGAGTTGCCATGACGTGTTAGGGCGCTGGATTATACAGGCGTGTACACTATAGGCCTACAGAGTTGCCATGACGTGTTAGGGCGCTGGATTATACAGGCGTGTACACTATAGGCCTACAGAGTTGCCATGACGTGTTAGGGCGCTGGATTATACAGGCGTGTACACTATAGGCCTACAGAGTTGCCATGACGTGTTAGGGCGCTGGATTATACAGGCGTGTCTTGGTAGATGACTATGGTGTGTTCATCTTCATCAAATACAGCAAGAAAATAAAGAATCAGATAATAATGTTTTACATAACTTTTTCTCCGATTTTACTAATGAATTAAATAAATATTATTAAGTGAACACTGGTTGGTGAGGCAGCGAGGGGTGTCGTGAGGGTCCCACCAGGCGAGGGTCAATAGTAGTCAGCTGACCATCACCCGGGTGGTGGGACAGTGTTTATACCCGCGCGTAGTGACCATCACCCCCTCCCTCCCCTGCTCTACCCCTTCCTTCTCTTACGCCTCCACTCTTCCTCCTCATTCCCCCTTCTCTTACCCCTACTCTTCCCCTTCCTCCTCATCCCCCCTTCCCTTGCCCTTCCTCTCTTCCCCCTCCCCCTCTTACCTGTACTACTCCTACCCCTGCTATTCTTCCCCCTCCTCTTCTCCTCCGTTACCTAATTCCCCCCTTTCTTCCCAGACGTCCTGCTCCTCCCCCCTCCTCCTTTCCTCTCCCCCTTCTTCCTCTGTCCTCTTAGACCTACTCCTTCCTCCTCTTTTTCATCCTCCTTCCTCCCCTGCCTCGACTTCCTCCTCCTCCTCCTTCCTCCTTGATCTTCTCCTCCTCTTTTTTTTTCTTTTGAGATATATACAAGAGTTGATACATTCTTGTACAGCCACTAGTACGCGTACCGTTTCGGGCAAGTCCTTAATCCTATGGTCCCTGGAATACGATCCCCTGCCGCGAAGAATCGTTTTTTCATCCAAGTACACATTTTACTGTTGCGTTAAACAGAGGCTACAGTTAAGGAATTGTGCCCAGTAAATCCTCCCCGGCCAGGATACGAACCCATGACATAGCGCTCGCGGAACGCCAGGCGAGTGTCTTACCACTACACCACGGAGACTGCATAGACTGCAGAATGCGGAGACTGCATTCCTCCTTCCTCCTCGACCTCATTCTTCTACCTGGAATTTTTCCTCCTTCCTCCTCGCCCTCCTCCTTCCTCCTCTCCCTCCTCCTTCCTCCTCGGCCTCCTCCTCCTCCTCCCTCTTTGCCCTCTTCCTCCTTCCTCCTCGCCCTCCTCCTCCTTCCTCCTCCTCCTTCCTCCTTGCACTCCTCCTCCTCCTTTCTCCTCGACCTCACCCTCTTACCTGGAATTATAATAATAATAATAATAATCTTTATTTAGGTAAGGTACATACATAAAGAGATTTACAAAGTTTGTTGGCTTTATAGATAGAGCTAGTACATACAATGCCTAAAGCCACTATTACGCAAAGCGTTTCGGGCAATTCTTCCTCCTTCCTTCTCCCCCTCCTCCTTACTCCTCACCCGCCTCCTCCCTCTCCCTCCTCGCCCTCCCCCTCCTCCTTCCTCCTCACCCTACTACTCCTTCCTCCTGCTCCTGCCTCCTCTTTCCTCCTCGCTCTCATCCTTCTCAAAGTCCCCTTTAACATCCTCCTCTACCTCATCCTCCTTCCTCCTCGACCTCTTCCTAAGAAAATGAAAAAATGATGAATTAACCTTTATTATGACCCTGTTTCATTTTACTAAATGTAGAAATATACTTTTATATATCTACATTTATATAAATAACAGCAATAAAAAACTACGTTTATGAAATATTTAAGGTTGCCACAAGGTTTCAATTTTTTTTAGCCAAGGTTTCATATAATACGTTTCAGAAACTTATTGACATCCACACAAAATTATGCATCTAATGCGTGTAAACAAACGTTGCCAATACTTTCCAACACTTTCCAGATACGTTGTTGCAACCTAAAATTGTTTCTTTGCGGGACAGTGGTGTAGGGTCTAAGGAGAGTGGTGTAGGCCCTGGGAGAGTGGTGTAGGGCCCCGGGAGATTGGGTTTAGGGGCCCCAGGAGAGTGGTGAAGGGCCCAGTAGAGTGGGTTTAGGCCCCGAGAGAATGATGTAGGGCCCCGGAAGAGTGGTGTAGGCCCCGGGAGAGTGGTGTAGGGCCCCCGGGAGAGTGGTGAAGACCCAAGAAGAGTGGTATAAGCCCCAGGAGAGTGAGTGTTGGCCCCGGGAGAGTAGTGTATGGCCCAGAAGAGTGGTGTAGGCCCCGGGAGAGTGGTGTAGGGCCCCAGGAGAGTGGTGTAGGCCCCAGGAGAGTGGTGTAGGCCCTTGGAGAGTGGGGTAGGCCCCGGGAGAGTGGTGTAGGCCCTTGGAGAGTGGTGTAGGCCCCGGGAGAGTGGTGTAGGGCCCCGGGAGAGTGGTGTAGGCCCCAGGAGAGTGGTGTAGGGCCCCGGGGGAGTGGTGTAGACCCTTGGAGAGTGGTGTAGGCCCCAGGAGAGTGGGCGCAGGCCCCAGGAGAGTTGTGTAGGCTCCAGGAGAGTGGTGTAAGCCCCAGGAGAGTGGTGTAGACCCCAGGAGAGTGGGTGTAGGCCCCGGAAGAGTGGGTGTAGCCAGGAACGGAACACTTGGCCACACATCCTCCATTACCCACACCATGGTAACCTCTCTTATTAATCCTGTGAGAAGGCGCCGGCAGGTACCCACACATCGGTGGGGGGTACCCGCTCGCTGGGGAAGACCCTATGTGGGTAGGGTAGTGACTTGGGGTCCAACACCAACCCTCCAGACTTGGGGTTACATATTCTTGCTTGATTGGTTGTGTATTGAAACCAATCAACTGGCTCCATATTGGCGCCAATCTTGTCTTGCCCTCGGTAATCCTCACTTCTAATCATAAGACAATTAACTAATCTTATACAATTAACTAATCCTGAACAATTAACTAATCTAAAGACAATTAACTTATCTTAAAACAATTAACTAATCATAAAACAACTAATCATAAAACTATTACTTAATCTTAAAATAGTTAACAAATCTTAAAGCAATTAACTAATCCTAAATGAATTAACTAATCATAAAACAGTTAATTAATCTTAAAATAATTAACTAATATGAATGAAGCAGCAACAACCAAACCTGTCTTAGGGCCAAATATTACGTTCAGATAATTTATGTCAAAGTGAAGAATTTGATTTTGACTTTGAGTATATATGAGGTGGAGGGGGGGGGGGGCACAGGTAATTCTGACGTTATTCTTATCTTAATTATTTTATCTTCCGCAGGTAAGTTGGTCTACGGCGCCGGGGTGGCTGTGAGTAATATTATCCTGGTATACTACCTTGCTGGGTCTGGACCTTGTTTGGTCTGGACCTTGTTGGGTCTGGACCTTGTTGGGTCTGGACCTTAGGGTCTGCACCTTGTTTGGTCTGGACCTTGTTGGGTCTGGACCTAGTTGGGTCTGGACCTTGCTGGGTCTGGACCTTGTTGGGTCTGGACCTTGTTGGGTCTGGACCTTGTTGGGTCTGGACCTAGTTGGGTCTGGACCTTGCTGGGTCTGGACCTAGTTGGGTCTGGACCTTGTTGGGTCTGGACCTTGCTGGGTCTGGACCTAGTTGGGTCTGGACCTTGTTGGGTCTGGACCTTGTTGGGTCTGGACCTTGTTGGGTCTGGACCTTGTTGGGTCTGGACCTGGTTGGGTCTGGACCTTGTTGGGTCTGGACCTTGTTGGGTCTGGACCTTGTTGGGTCTGGACCTCGTTGGGTCTGGACCTTGTTGGGTCTGGACCTTGTTGGGTCTGGACCTTGTTGGGTCTGGACCTTGTTGGGTCTGGACCATGTTGGGTCTGGACCTTGTTGGGTCTGGACCTTGTTGGGTCTGGACCTTAGGGTCAGGACCTTAGGGTTTGGACCTTGTTGGGTCTGGACCTTAGGGTCTGGACCTTGTTGGGTCTGGACCTTAGGGTCTGGACCTTGTTGGATCCAGACCTTGTCTGGGGTCTTGTGGGGTTGTCAGGGTCTTGTGGGGTTGTCTGGGGTCTTGTAGGGTTGTCAGGGTCTTGTGGGGTTGTCTGGGTCTTGTGGGTTGTCTGGGTCTTGGGGGTTGTCTGGGGTCTTGTGGGGTTGTCAGGGTCTTGTGGGGGTTGTCTGGGTCTTGTGGGGGTTGTCTGGGTCTTGTGGGGTTGTCTGGGTGTTGTGGGGTTGTCTGGGTCTTGGGGGTTGTCTGGGGTCTTGTGGGGTTGTCTGGGTCTTGTGGGGTTGTCTGGGGTCTTGTGGGGTTGTCTGGGTCTTGTGGGGTTGTCTGGGTCTTGGGGGTTGTCTGGGGTCTTGTGGGGTTGTCTGGGTCTTGTGGGGTTGTCTGGGGTCTTGTGGGGTTGTCTGGGTCTTGGGTGTTGTCTGGGGTCTTGTGGGGTTGTCAGGGTTTTGTGGGGTTGTCTGGGTCTTGGGTGTTGTCTGGGGTCTTGTGGGGTTGTCTGGGTCTTGTGGGGTTGTCAGGGTCTTGTGGGGTTGTCTGCGTCTTGGGGGTTGTCTGGGGTCTTGTGGGGTTGTCAGGGTCTTGTGGGGGTTGTCTGGGTCTTGTGGGGTTGTCTGGGGTCTTGTGGGGTTGTCTGGGTCTTGTGGGGTTGTCTGGGGTCTTGTGGGGTTGTCTGGGGTCTTGTGGGGTTGTCTGGGTCTTGTGGGGTTGTCTGGGTCTTGTGGGGTTGTCAGGGTCTTGTGAGGTTGTCTGGGGTCTTGTGGGGTTGTCTGGGTCTTGTGAGGTTGTCTGGGTCTTGTGAGGTTGTCTGGGGTCTTGTGGGGTTGTCTGGGTCTTGTGGGGTTGTCTGGGGTCTTGTGAGGTTGTCAGGGTCCTGTGGGGTTGTCAGGGTCTTGTGGGGTTGTCAGGGTCTTGTGGGGTTGTCAGGGTCTTGTGTGGTTGTCTGGGGTCTTGTGGGGTTGTCTGGGTCTTGTGAGGTTGTCTGGGTCTTGTGAGGTTGTCTGGGATCTTGTGGGGTTGTCAGGGTCTTGTGGGGTTGTCTGGGGTCTTGTGGGGTTGTCAGGGTCTTGTGGGGTTGTCTGGGTCTTGTGGGGTTGTCTGGGGTCTTGTGGGGTTGTCAGGGTCCTGTGGGGTTGTCAGGGTCTTGTGGGGTTGTCAGCGTCTTGTGGGGTTGTCAGGGTCTTGTGAGGTTGTCTGGGGTCTTGTGGGGTTGTCTGGGTCTTGTGAGGTTGTCTGGGTCTTGTGAGGTTGTCTGGGGTCTTGTGGGGTTGTCTGGGTCTTGTGGGGTTGTCTGGGGTCTTGTGGGGTTGTCAGGGTCTTGTGGGGTTGTCTGGGTCTTGTGGGGTTGTCTGGGGTCTTGTGGGGTTGTCAGGGTCCTGTGGGGTTGTCAGGGTCTTGTGGGGTTGTCAGGGTCTTGTGGGGTTGTCAGGGTCTTGTGGGGTTGTCTGGGGTCTTGTGGGGTTGTCTGGGTCTTGTGGGGTTTTCTGGGTCTTGGGGGTTGTCTGGGTCTTGTGAGGTTGTCTGAGGTCTTGTGGGGTTGTCTGGGGTCTTGTGAGGTTGTCTGGGGTCTTGTGGGGTTGTCTGGGTCTTGTGAGGTTGTCTGGGTCTTGTGAGGTTGTCTGGGGTCTTGTGGGGTTGTCTGGGTCTTGTGGGGTTGTCTGGGGTCTTGTGGGGTTGTCAGGGTCTTGTGGGGTTGTCAGGGTCTTGTGGGGTTGTCTGGGTCTTGTGGGGTTGTCTGGGGTCTTGTGGGGTTGTCAGGGTCCTGTGGGGTTGTCAGGGTCTTGCGGGGTTGTCAGGGTCTTGTGGGGTTGTCAGGGTCTTGTGGGGTTGTCTGGGGTCTTGTGGGGTTGTCTGGGTCTTGTGGGGTTGTCTGGGTCTTGGGGGTTGTCTGGGGTCTTGTGGGGTTGTCAGGGTCTTGTGGGGTTGTCTTGGTCTTGTGGGGTTGTCTGGGGTCTTGT